>NC_091553.1:30757183-30759683 GCF_042767895.1 Penaeus vannamei
AAGATTTCCTGCAAGATGACCAAATATAAAGGGCCAAGCCATGGGATTCTTACCTAGAGATATGCGATCGGACGTGGCCTCGCGGTTAAGCCAGAAAGACACCCAAGAGAGGACAACCAGCAGCATGCAAGGGCCGTATACCTGGATCAAGAAGTTGCCCATGTTCCTCTGGAGGTAAAAGCTGGCCATCAGGGTGGAGAATTCCCCTGCCCGGCGAAGCAGCAGAAACGTCAGAAGCGTGGCAGCGGGATTCAATAGCATTACAAGGGCGCCGGTGAAGGTGTACAAAACAATGCATGCTTCACACATCTAAATGTTATCTAGAACGCCATAGTCATTTGGATGTGAAGGTGCAGCTGACAGATCTCTAGAGTGATCCATCGAATGAGTCGTATAAGGTTAGAAGCTTGCAAATACTGCATATATTTATACACAGTAGATAAAACATGTAATCTCATAAGGGGTGATGATTGGTAATACTCTGCGCGAACTTGCCTGTGGCTTTACAGAAGAGGTGCGCGAATAGAGAGAGTGAACAGCTGATAGCGATTATTGCTGGGGAATGTTAAGAGGTAGAACAGGGTTTCATGCGGATTTACTTCCAGATAAAGTGGGCGTTAACCAGAATCTACGTCTTTAATAAACCAACTGAGTAGCGATCGTAACATTAGGAATAAGTCCACATAAAGCTCTCCCTTTTAAACACACAAAGCGCCAATTCATGGAGATGCTATATTACTGTTGTCAAAGTAACGACAGTTGTCAGGGAGGAGCAGCAGACACTGACTGAGGGGCTCCAGCGTCCGTGTGCTGTGCCAGAGTGGAGGAAAGCGTCGACCTACAGCAATGCAGAAGCCTCGTCAAAGCGCACGAGGCCGAAGAGCTTACCGAGGGCAACGCGGTCGGACGTGGCTTCGCGGTTGATCCAGAAGGCGACCCAAGAGAGCACATTGATGAGGACGCACGGGGCGTACACCTGGATGATAAAGTAGCCCATGCGACGACGCAGGTGAAAGGACACCAGGAGAGTGGAGAACGTCCCTAGAAGGAACACATAAGCGGGGTAGGGGGCAAGGGGGCAGGGCGTGTAGTATCAGCCATGATGCGGGCTCTTGACGGCTGTCTTGGGGAATTTGCCCATGAGGAAGGATGATGACTTTTTTTAACGAACGTTCAATCATCATATGTTAGTGCAAGTGATTCTTGTTAATGGACTTTCACCGTCACTGAAGGTGGTAGAGAATTAGATCTATTCCGCGATTCTGATCAAACCTAGACTTTTTATCTATATAGTTCAGTTCTGCTCTAAAATTACTGAATAGAGCCTATTGGCTGTCATTAAAAGACATGTACATTGCTTGGTAGAATAAAGCAAATTTACAATGCGATCTCAGACAAATATCTCTGTCTCTCCATCCAACACAACTATAAAAAGTATCTGAACACTTCAGTGATATTAGCTCACATTCTAGCCAGTGAATATAATATCTAAAAGGCCAAAAGGAATTGAAAGCTTTTATTTCCCTCGCAAAGGCGATCCTACATTTACCCTGATCTACCTTCTCACTTCTCGCTTCTCATGGATTCCCAACGATAAGGCTTCAGCATTTCCTCTTCAAAGCAAACTGCACTTTATAGAGCCATGTAATTATTGCTTGTCCAAGTCTAGACCCAGAGTCTACCGCTCATCTTTTCCCCCTTGGCTATGGCCTGGGAATTCTGTCTGGGGCCGAGTCTACCGCCCAAGAACCATATAGAACCTATATAGTCATAGCATATTGTCCTTGCTACTGCCTCGGCTCCTTACCTCCTCTTCGGGTAGTGTTCTCAGTGCCCGAGGGAGCAGCAATCAGGTCAAACTGAGACAACATGAGATCCGGCGCAATCACCACCTGTCTCGCACGGTTCCATTTATACAGCACATCCCTCGTTGTATAAGCAACTGTTGAGAAGGGAGAGGTTATGTAAAATTTTTAAAATGTGTTGATATAGACAAGACCAACTTGTTCCATATTTTAATGATCATTCTTAGCTTTGCATAACTTTACTCTGCCTTACAGGAACCGAGTCTAAGAGGGCAGTGTTGCGTGTCCATCGGGAAGTCGTGGAGATTCATGGGGCAGATGGCGTTGATTGTCATCCTTAATAGTGGAAGGAAGTAAAACTAAGAATACATTTATATTCTCGGCTGTTATTTTGGATTAATTCATTTTGTGTTATTTGATTATGTCCTAATTCATATACAGAAAACATATGGAAAATCCTTATGCTAAAATCCTTATGCTAATTGAAAATGCTAACTGAAAATGCTAGATAATATTGATAACGGAAAATGCATTAAAACAGTTTCCGGATCACTGCATGTCTGTGCTTGAGTATTTACTATTTATATGTTTGCGTAATTGTGTATGTGCATTTACATAATTTGCGTTTGAATGTATGCCTGTGTATATGTCTGTGTATGTGTGCGTATGTATGTGTATTTATGTGTGTCTCGTAT
>NC_091553.1:30798314-30803314 GCF_042767895.1 Penaeus vannamei
GTAATGTTAATACGCATTCAAGTGTTCTAAATACCTATTCTGCCATGCAAGTGCCATGCAGATAATGATCGAACATGCATAAATCGTCGTAAATAACTCGATTCCTCTCTTTAATGTCTGCAAAGTTTGTTTGTGATATGTGAGTTTTGCATATGCATAAGATTAGTAAGATTATTAGGTAGGCAGAGGTGAGAGTGGAAGGTAGATCATACACTCACGGGTGTGTGGGTTTGAAAGAATACTGCGATATGATACAAAATACAATGTGGCAATTTGGTACTGATTATTGTTTCAAAAACTTTGAAAAACGTTTATTGAGGCGTATGGAGTTTTACCAATACTCCCACATGGTAGAAAAAGTAGCTAGCAGCGATCGAATATTCCCTCTGTGGTCTGAATTATTAATGGAATCAATGATACGTTCACACAGACTCAACTTAACAGGTATAGCTTTCATGAATTCTAAGTGATATACCACAAGACCGTAATTCTAGCTATGAACGCCACTCGCCATGGACATTCACCCTCTCACGGTTTCATGAGTTTTATTATTAACTGATAAAATTAATCTGATTGCATTATTAGCCTTAGCTGTTTTTCTACAGAATTAAGCCTGATTTGCTGTACAGAATCTAGATTATTAAACACTTTTCATACAAGCATCATTGCGTTCCGCCTTTTTTTTATTCCCGCCAATTTAGGGTTAAAATTTGAAACTATAATGAAGACTCATAATATATTATCTACTATAATCCATTATACTAGCAGAGATATACTATGATAAGACTAATAACAGAAAATATAATGAAATATATAAGAAATATTTGTAATCATAGATGCTAATAACATTTAAAAGTGTAAAAAGATGCTCGCTTGACTAAGGGTCGCCCCTCCTTTCCCGACTTCCGAGTCGCGGATCCTAGCGCCGCTGCAGTTACTGAGCGACCTCGGAAGAGAGCGGACGTACAACCCGAACCGTAAAAATGAGAGAAATCGTCCACATCCAGACTGGCCAGTGCGGCAACCAGATCGGTACTAAGGTAAGCACAAGTGATGCTGTGTGATTGTGCCGTGTTGCATTGTGGATAAATATTGCAAATCGTGTTAACTTGTGGTTCTTTGTAAAGAAGGCGCGGCCGGCGGGCGGGCGGGCGTCGCACCTCAATGCGCGCGCCTTCTGCCTCGCCCCGCCCTTTGTCTAGTCGTTATGCTTTGTAGAACTTGAGTTTTATTTACATTTCAATTTGACATTGCAAGTTTTCGTTTCTGATTATCCTGTTTAGGTCTGAGAAACTAGGCCGCGTAGAATGACTTGAAATAAAGCATGCGTGAACGAACGTCACACAAGGGTTGTGTTATGACCGTTACCATGACTGCGGGCGGTTTTCTGCGGGAACTTTCTCGCCGTCTGCCCGTTCTTGCCATTCCACGGGAAATCCTGTCACTTGTTAAGAAATGTTCAAGACGTCTCTTAAAAATCAAACTGGGCTGTTGATCTTTATATTTGTGAAGACGGAGCCGTAACCACCCGGCAGGGTCCTCTCGGCATTCCGCTTCGCATTACGATACGAAATGGACGGGGAAATGGCAGAGATTTTCATCGCTTGAACATTTGTCTTATCTCCCCCCTGTCGCAGTGCTGCAGCTGTTCAAAGCAAATCGATAGTCCTTGCTCTCCAGACAACCCCCTCCCCACCCCCACCCCCACAGCCCTCCGCCTCAAGGTGTCTGCAGCATCAGCGGTGACCGTCACCACGCGGTTCAACAGCGGTTTTAAGCTTCTGGACCAGACTTCACGGTTCTGCGGTTGACGGAAATGCCGGAACATAGTTTTTGGGCGAGAAAATTCATTCGCGTGCGCAACATAAGGTCTCGATCTAATGTTAAGATTTCGTCCCCACCCCTTTCTAAGGGGAGCAGCAGCAACAAGTGCAAATAGGGTAGCCAGTTAACGGCCTTTGATTCGCCGTCGCGTGAGTGCCGAGGTTGAATTGGAAAGGGAGCGGCGGCCGCATTCCGTGTCGATATTAAAGGGGTCAGGACTGAGGGAAGGTCGCCGTCGCGTGATCTTCGGCTTCGTGAAAGAGGTTTCAACGCCTCCGCTAATGACATTTAACAGGCAAATTGCAGAATGATTGCATCTCATTACGGATGCGTTTTGCAATATTAAGGGCAGTTCGTTAGGTTAGTTTAAGGTTAATCTGTAAGTTAAGGACGCACTAAATCGGAGCAAATTAATAAGAGGACAAAGTTGCGGTCGACGGTAAATGAAATAATGTACAAACATATATAATAATGCACAAATAAAGGGGATAAAATCGCGGAAAGCGCCGCTCACAGCCTAAGTCCACCCGGTGCTCCCGGGTTTCAGCTCCTGTCGTGCATACCGAGGTGTAGACTGCCGGGTGGGGGAGGGGGGGGGGTCGAAGTCCCCATCATCCCTTCCCAGGGGCGACGCCTAGTCAGAGCAACTTACAAGGCTGAATATATTTTTTGGCGTGGAGTCTCGGGCGAGTGTTGTATACTGTTAAGCTTTACCTAGTTTATTTGTATGTATTTAAATTAATGGTTTCTTGAATTTTCAGTTCTGGGAGATCATCAGCGATGAGCATGGCATCCAGCCATCAGGAGAATACACAAGTGGTGTGGACAAGGACTTGATGGACCTCCAGTTGGAGCGCATCAACGTGTACTACAATGAGGGCAACCAGGGCAAATATGTACCCCGTGCAATTCTCGTGGACTTGGAGCCAGGCACCATGGACAGTGTCAGAGCTGGTCCTCACGGGCACCTCTTCAAGCCTGATAGTTTTGTATTTGGTAAGTTTCACATTTATGCTATACAGGATAAGAACTATCCGACTGCATTTAAGTGTTCCTTTATTTGTATGTTTTTCAAGTTTGGTAATATTTACCCAATAGTAGTACTGAGGAGGAATTGAATTGACCAGTCTCGTAAGACATTGATTTTGTTAGACATTGGTAATTGTAAACTTGGCATGAGCATCTTTCCATTCCTCTTCCCCACGATCTCCATATATGTAAAAATGTTTGCAATTTTGACATTCCTATTGTCAGGTTATTTGATTTTTATTTCCAGCATCAGATCTGTCATGGTGTCTTAAAAGTGTTTCTCATGTGAGGTCAGTGTAACTTACTGGTTACTAAAGCCTCTGGCTTGAGATGAGTCAAGGAAATTTAAACTAATGCAGATGACTTAGGATTTGCAAGATTTTGTATACCCTAAGAGGATTTGCATACCAGTTTAGTCTAGTTTCTAACTGAAGTCATGTACTGAAATGTTTTATTTTTTACACATTATTCTTTCTGAAAGTTTCCTTCAGGGCATATGCAATATTGTTTTAGTTCAGGCAGAATGGACAATGGTTAGTATCTTAAATGGAAATTAGTAGTTTTCCTCTTACAACCTTAGTTACTATATGGATAAACTCAGTTTAATTTAATTAAATTTCAGATTAACATATGCAGTAATTTTTAATATTTGGGAATCCATACATATCTAAATCTCCTTTTGATAGACTTGCACATGCACAAATGTGTATCAAAACTTAGATTAAGAAAGTTTGCAGTTAATATACATGCCTTAAATGAATACTAGTCTGTTAATTCATCATGTACTTCTTTTTAAAAGTAAACATGGGTACAATTGACCATCTGAATATATTGACGCATCTCATGCCCAATTCTAGGTTATATTCACTGCTTGGATGCTTTGCTGCAGGGATCATAAAATATCCCAAGAGTTATTTCACTTGCCATAACTTTAATTGCAAAGTATCTTAACAAATATACTATACTGTGATAGCTGCTTGCTTGACATAAAGATTAGGTTATTTTTATAGGTATGTAATTTCAGGTTCATAGATTTCCTCATTTCTCTTGTGTGTACATGCCCCTATTGTTTAATTTGTTTTCCATTTAGTGCACACTTACGATCTTACTCACTGCTCACTTGTTAGTGGAAGTGTATAGTAGCTACTTAGTATTACACAGCTAACACTGCACACTTAATTTATGGGTTGTATGGTGAATTTAAAGAATGTAGTGGCTTATGTATTCCAATTAGGTGTTTATCAAGTTACTCCAGTTGGTTAGGTACTGCCTACCTTACATTTTGTAGGTGGTTATCGCACATTATTTAGAGTGGGTTAAATGTGCACAATTAATCATTAATCTTAAGCCTTCTAGTAACCTTTAGTGTATGCATAATTTATACATGCAAATTTTTACTAACATTTATATTTTAAGGTGATTTTCAATTGCCTATTTCTATTATTGAATATTGATCTGATTCATAAAGGTGCATGTAATTATATGGAGGTATTTGAGGATGAATATTTGAATAGCATTCTTGTAACCACTATATGAAATAAACATATACATCACTCTAGTAAATATTTTAGATTTGTTACAATTAAATATGTAAAACCCTAATCATATATTTTTTCAACAGGCCAGAGTGGTGCTGGCAACAACTGGGCTAAGGGCCATTACACAGAGGGAGCAGAATTAGTGGATTCTGTTCTGGATGTGATTCGTAAGGAGTCTGAAAAGTGCGACTGCCTTCAAGGATTCCAGCTAACACATTCCCTTGGTGGTGGCACTGGGTCTGGTATGGGAACTCTGCTGGTCTCCAAAATCCGTGAAGAATTCCCAGACAGGATCATGGTCACTTTCTCAGTTGTACCTTCCCCAAAAGTAAGTGTTTGGAAAAGGTTTTAGTATCCCAATATATGAGCTGACAGGTTTTAATATCACAATATGTTGAGTTGACACGATGTTAAATTCTTTCATTCCATATAAATTCTAATAAGAACCTTTTCTTTAGGTTTCAGACACTGTGGTGGAGCCATACAATGCAACCCTCTCCATTCACCAACTAGTAGAGAACACTGATGAAACTTACTGCATCGATAATGAAGCCCTTTATGACATCTGCTTCAGAACACTCAAGCTAGCCAATCCCACATATGGTGACC
>NC_091553.1:30845814-30853314 GCF_042767895.1 Penaeus vannamei
TCTCTCCCTCCCTCTCCCTCCCTCCCTCCCTCCCTTCCTCCCTCCCTCCCTCCCTCCCTCCCTCCCTCCTTCTCTCCCTTTCTCCCTCTCTCCCTTTCTCCCTCCCTCTCTCTCTCTATCTATCCCTTCCCTTCCTCCCTCTCACTCTCCCTCCCTTACTCCTCCCTCCTCACGCCTCCCTCCCTCTCCCTCTCTCTCTCCCTCTCTCTCTTCTTTTCCTTCCTCTCTCACTCTCCCTCCCTCCCTCTCACTCTCCCTCCCTCCCCTCTCTCCCTCTCTCCCTCCCTTCCTCTCTCTTCCTCTCCCTCCCCTCCCTTCCTCCCCCTCCCTCTCTCTCTCTCCCCCTCCCTCTTTCCTTCTCCCCCTCCCTCCCTCCCTCCCTCCCTCCCTCCTTCTCTCCCTCCCCTCCCTCCTTCTTTCTCCTTCTCCCTCCTCCTTCTCTCCCTCCCTCCCTCTTTCTCTCCCTCCCTCCCACTCTTTCTCTCCCTCCCTCCTCTCTTTCTCTCCCTCCCTCCCTCCCCCTCCCTCCTTCTCTCCCTCCCTCCCTTCTCTCCATCCTCTCTCCCTCTCCCTCCCTCCCTCTCCCTCTCCCTCTCTCTCTCTCTCTCTCTCTCTCTCTCTCCTCTCTCTCTCTCTCTCTCTCTCTCTCTCTCTCTCTCTCTCTCTCTCTCTCTCTCTCTCTCTCTCTCTCTCTCTCTCTCTCTCTCTCTCTCTCTCCCTCCTCTCTCTCCCTCTCTCTCCTCTCTCTCCTCTCTCTCTCTCTCCTCTCTCCTCTCTCCTCTCTCCCTCTCTCTCCCTCTCTCCCTCTCTCTCTCTCTCTCTCTCTCTCTCTCTCTCTCTCTCTCTCTCTCTCTCTCTCTCTCTCTCTCTCTCTCTCTCTCTCTCTCTCTCTCTCCCTCTCTCCCTCTCTCTCTCTCTCTCTCTCTCTCTCTCTCTCTCTCTCTCTCTCTCTCTCTCTCTCTCTCTCTCTCTCTCTCTCTCTCTCTCTCTCTCTCTCCCTCTCTCTCTCCCTCTCCCTTCCTCCTCTCCCTCTCCCTCCCTCCCTCTCTCTCTCTCTCTCTCGCTCTCTTTCTCTCTCTCTCTCTCTCTTCTCTCCTTATCTCTCCTCTCTCCCTGTCAGGGGTTTTGTGTTGCCCTGATTTGGTGGGTTATGGAGACACAATTCTGGTTCAGCTGTTTATTGATAGGAGGTGGCTGGAAGGTAGCGTGGCGCAGGTTGTTGTGGGCAAGGAAGCCCAAGAGGGGCGCCGAGCGGGGCGTGCGTGGGGGAGCGCCACCAAGGAGAGGTGTGTTCAGGGCCGTGGGCCCCAGTCAAGTCTGCTGGGTCAACTGTCTTGTGGCTTCGAGCGCTGTTATCGGGTCCCTAGCAGTGGAGACACGGGAAAGTAACTCTTGTTCCTCAGATCGCTAGGCATACGCTACTAAACGTCGCCCCCGACGGGATGGAGCTGGCTTCCTCTGAAAAAAGCACACCAGAGGCAGAGACAGGGCGAGAGACAGGAGGGCAAACAGAGGGGGGTTGTGTTATAGCAGGGGCCGTAAGATGTAATCAAAATATATCAGATTGCAAAGATTGTTATTATAAATATTTTCATGAATTTTCAATTTTTATTATATTTCTTCAATAATTCACTGTCCAAGGATAGACAGAGGAACATGCTTAGGGAGACAATTGCAATAGTCTGCGAGGACTTGCTTGAGTTGCAATTGCCTCAGATAGCAGGAGATGAAATTCTACAAGAGATAAGCATTGTGCAGAACTACAAGGAAGCAAAAGGTGTCGCAGTCCGCAAAGACTGGTCTTGAATGACTAACTTCCTTGGAGAAAAGAATGAAAATGCAACAATGCAGAGTTCAGAAGTGTGCAGTGCAATAGTGCATACGGTATACGTCTGACTACTAGTGATTGAGTATCTCATTTCAAGGAAGTTGTCTATCACATATCACCAACAGCAATTCGAGGCAAAGCAATAATGAAAACAGGTAATGCAGTTCTCATACTTCGGGAGAGACTCATTACATCAAAATATACTTTCTCAAGACAACATTTGCACGATAAAACGTAATGCAAGACAAGAATACACGATTGGCGCAAGTCGATTATCTTTTTCGGAAACAGTACACAAGTAATTCTTGTGCAATTTACGAGTCTCTGCGGGACGATGTGCGCATGTGGCTGCGTGAGTGGTGAGTAGACGAGTGTTAGTGAATCGTGAGTTATGAAATGAGTAAGTCAGAGTATAGCACACAAGTAGAAAATAGAATGCTGATAGATATTCATTAGTTTTTTAGAGTCATTAGTAAGTAAGGCGAGAGTGAGTAAAAAGGAATAGGATGGCGTGGAAATTGGAAGAAATAAGCGAAGGGGAGGAGGGGTGGTTGGGCGGGAGGCTAAGGGAAGGATGGGGTGGGGTGGGGTGTAAAAGAGGTATGGGTGAGGATGGGGGGTGGGGTTAGGTATGTAGGCAGGGGTGGCAATGTGGATTGCGCTTAATGAAAACGATCTCTGATCTGACTGCACGAAAAAAAAAACATTCACACTAATAACAGTGAACTTAGGTTAATTGCAATATTAATCAACTACTATGCGAAATCATAAAAATGGTACTTTAATTAGTATGTAAAATGAATGAAACGGTGACTGGTTTGGGTCAGCTTCCCTGAGATGACTGACCCGAAAGATAACCCTTGTGGTTGTAAATGATACTTAACCCATTCGTTCCGGGTGTCACATATATGAGACACCGGAAAAAATAAACATTGCCGGGCATCCCGCCAGTGTGACGCTGTATCAGGCCTGTGTTCCGTCACGGCCGGGTGGGCGGACAGACTCCAGGGAAGCTCCGCCTGCCGATTTTTGTAGCCGCCCGGATTTTTTTATTTTGGCTACAAAATGTTCCCGGCGTGAGTGGGTTAAAATAAAATCCCTAAGGAAAGTGATGATATGATAACCCAACCGTAGAAGGGACATATCATCCAGCTCATACGCAGAACGCAATTGGATACCCATCTTGGGGAATACCAGCGATAATCTCACGTATAGCGATAAGAAGGCGCGTGGCGCTGAGATCGTCCGGGCGATAAATGTGCGACTCGGCACATGATAACATTAATTACCTAAACCTAATTACATGCCCATACCCAGCTGTGAGTCGTCACCAAGGACCATTTAATAATGATGAGGTGAGATTCGTGATTATGATAAACGAAAATCATGAACAATATGAAATCGTAGTAGCTGTATAATATAATTAATCTCTAACACGGAGATCATTGAATAAGATATAAATACAAATAGCTTGAAAGTATTTTTGGGTCGAGCAGAATCAGATGGCTATAAGTACCTTCTACGTGAGTAAGATCAAATAAGGTCGTTATTTGGACATTCGTTAAAAATAGCAAGAGCTAGTATATGTAAAATGAAATATTGTGAAATTAAAACATATACGCAATAATCTAGAAATTAAATAATCAAGTTACCAATAAATGAACATGAATAATTAAAGAAAGAATATATCTATAATGAAGACGAATAATTAAGGCGAAACATACTTCAGAATATGCACAAATATACCATAATAATAACTTAAAATCATACTATTTAATTCGATGAATCATGCTAGTATTATTACAGTTCTCAATATATTCATGTAAACCGGAAGTAAACTCATCACTCTGTCGTAAATACGTTGATAACAGGATAATGATAAAATCACATTATATACATATAAATAAGCTTAAATGTGAAAAGAAAAAAAATCGAGGATAATACAGGTCATTATAAAAGTGAAGTATACACCGCTTGATAGGACCTGACCTGATTTCACCTGAACAACCATGTGTGAAGTCATTCGCACTATAAAACGAATATAACACTTTATTCATATAAACATACGAAAATAAAAAAATATAAAACGTTTGAAGCTTAATATCAGAAATAAAAAGAATAAGACAGAAAAGGTCATTAAGACAGGTCATCAGCTACCAAACTTTAACGCGTTCTGTTAAAAGAAATACTATTTTAAGTAATTATCAAGACGTAAATTAATTTAACGCTAGCGGCCTAGGTAGAGAGGGAGGGGGGGTTTAGGATGATGGGGGATGGGGGAAGGTGGGAAGCGTTAACATACGCCGATATGGCGTATGTTAATGTAGTGAGATATAATGAGAATAAGAAAAAAAGTCAAGAATATGGCAATACTTAGTCGCGTGACCTACGATGGCCGTAGAAATAGATAATAATTTAAAGAAAATGCACGTTATATTCACCCACATGAATGAAATATTTATGCCGAGTTAGATTTAAGCAATAAAACATGCCAAAGAAAGAAAATGCACTTTGCAAGAACACTTTAGATATTTGAAAAAAAAAACACTGCACTTGTAAAAAAAAAACGGCATGCACACATAGGCGAAGAAAGGGGAAAGAAAAGGAAATTGCCAATGGTGTACTTGCAGTTTTTCGAAGGCTTGTTCGTGTCATTCCGCCGCTTGCCACCAGTTGTCAGGGGTTTTGTGTTGCCCTGATTTGGTGGGTTATGGAGACACAATTCTGGTTCAGCTGTTTATTGATAGGAGGTGGCTGGAAGGTAGCATAGAGCGGGTTGTTGTGGGCAAGGAAGCCCAAGAGGGGCGCCGAGCGGGGCGTGCGTGGGGGAGCGCCCCCAAGGAGAGGTGTGGTCAGGGCTGTGGGCCCCGGTCAAGTCTGCTGGGTCAATTGTCTTGTGGCTTCGAGCGCTGGTCGCGGGTCCCTAGCAGTGGAGACGCGGGAAGGTAACCCTTGTCCCTCAGACACACACACACTCTCTCTCTCTCTCTCTCTCTCTCTCTCTCTCTCTCTCTCTCTCTCTCTCTCTCTCTCTCTCTCTCTCTTTCTCTTTCTCTCTCTCTTTCTCTCTTTCTCTCTCTCTTTCTCTCTTTCTCTCTCTCTTTCTCTCTCTCTCTTTCTCTTTCTCTCTCTCTTTCTCTCTCTCTTTCTCTTTCTCTCTCTTTCTCTTTCTCTTTCTCTCTCTTTCTCTTTCTCTTTCTCTTTCTCTCTCTCTCTAAAATCTTTCATAAATCTTTGTGTTTTACTTAGAATAGACAAGAAGTTCTGAACAAAAATCTTTGTGTTTGCGTGAAAGGCTTTTCTCTCAGATTTGTAACCCATTGGTGAAAGTTGACATACATGAATATGCCATGGCATGATTGCTCTCCTTTCCAGATGTCATGTACACCTATGCCATATATATATGTGAAAGTTGTGTGTGCTAAACAGTTGTTTACTAGTTTGACCATTACTGCAGTGTTTAAGGCAAAAGTAGGCTCAGTCACTTTTTAACCTTGTACGCTTGAAAAATTGTATATGCCCCAGTCAGAATCATAGGAAGTCAGGATATTATGTATCATGCACTTCTAATTTTCTTCTCAAGTGGGTGACTGCATGTGGTACCTGGCCTCAGGTTAATCCAGTAAGGAATTTTTCTTGTACCAAACCAAGACATGCATAGGCTGTGCATGCATTCAGCTGCTGGAGTGAAAAAATAGAAGTACTGGAAACCCATTTACTCTGATCTCTGCATTTTAGGCTGCAGTACATGATTTTCCAGGAAAAGAGGATAAGAAAAGGCTTTAATCCTTTGAGAGCAGATGGCATGGAATTATGTAATGGTTATGGTGGACCAAGTAGAATGGCATTGCATAATGACATCCTGCACCACTCACTTATCAAAGGGAGTTTGTTTTTCTTCAGTAATAGCAACATTATTTGTTGATGTCAATATTAGATACAGGTAGTTACATTAATGGAAGACCTTCACTTTATAAACTTTGGTGTTTAAAATATAGCTACAAGCTATTGATTGCCTAATGTTGTACTTGAAGTACTGATCAGGCCAGTTGTGAAAGGGGGGAAAATGCCAATGCATTCCAACAACCTTATTTTGCTTGCTACAAGCCCCTTTTTAATACCTCAGTTGTTGGGTTAACCCTAGGTATGAGGGGCTCTAGTCCCTTAGCAATGGCAGTTAGAGGCAAACAAGTTAACAAATGCTTAGGACACAGCTTGGAGCAGGTTGACATGTGTGGTTTGGATCCTTGCTACCTAGCTTTTGGGCTCTGTTCATCATGCCAAGAATGGATATCAACAATCCATGATAGAATAACAATTGTAGAAATAGATCTGTTGGTAACTTTTCAACCCACTGATACTTGGAAGAGAGTTCTCAATAAGTAAAGTTATTTTTATTTCTTATTATTATTGCTATTGCACAGACTTGTAGCCTATCGAGAGAAAAATATGGAGTTTGCTTTATGGAAACAGTCTGTTACCATCCTAATGCAGTATAACAAATGACAAATATAGACCCTGGAATGTGACAAAAAAAAAAAAAAAATGCTTATTAAAAAAATATATAACTCAAGAGGGCAAGGATTCTTGATAATTGACTCTGGTAATGAAGTACTTGTGGAACCCCTATGTGTAAACACAACTAATAGATAAAACTCACAGCAGGCATGACATGTACATACATGACATCCAAACTGGCATTGGGTTAAGTATATGTATGCTACATGAACACATATTCCCAAAATCATGAAAGATTAATTTATTTCTATTTCACTGAAGTTTTGTTTTTCACAAAACAAAACTTTAGTGACCACATTTTTTCTGGCAGCATTGGGTTAAAAATCAGAAATGTGTGCATATTTCATTCTCCTTACCAGAGTAATACATTGACAGCTGTACAGGTAACTTTCTAATGGTTAGCAGTGTATTGTAATAATGCAAATTAAATATTGTACTGTTATTCTGAAAAATGCGCATCTCATAAGTAGCATTTGGGTGATGGTAGCTGCCTTGAAATTTACAAAAACAATCAATTGTAGTCATGTCAACCAACATGCACTGTGTGGCTGTTAGTATGCTTGTTTACTTGATAAGTTTAGGCCACCATAATTATACAACTGTTAATTAAGCAAAATACTACAATAAACTCAGTGACTATGCCCTTTAACTACAAGCAAGTGTGTTGAACAACAAAAAAATCAAAGTGGGCTAATCATCTCAGCATATCCAACAGCTTCTCTGTTTTTATCTTTCTCTGTAGCCACTTAGAACCAGAGAATACCCAGCAGGAGATAGCCACAGCAAGTTATAGCAGCTAACATCATCCAAAGCTACAGAGATGTTATAATCACAGACTTTGAATGAGTTTTCCTTTCTAATTGGGTATAGCTCACGACAATAATCTATTATTATTATTATTGTTATTATTATTATTATTGTTATTAGTGTTGTTATTATGGTTTCTGAAGAACCTTTGAAAGTAACAATGTAACTGGCAGTTTTGATATATTATTTATATAGTTTTTTCTTGGTTTTCAGATGTCAGCTCTGTTCTTATAGTGCTAGGGATGGATCTCAGCTAACTGTGCATCTTAGAACTCATACAGGTCAGTAATGAAAGAATCATCTTTTCTCTTTCTCCCAGCTTCTCCATGAACCATTGCTAAAAAATT
>NC_091553.1:30875398-30890398 GCF_042767895.1 Penaeus vannamei
TTTAAGGATTTTATGAAGTAAAAGAAAACAGAAGGATATCGCACAAGCTTTTCTACACTTGATGGAAGTAAAGTTTGAATTCATTTTAAGAAGTATGAGGAATTATTTACATTGTTTTTGAGTCTGGTTTCCTTTAAATACATTTAAGGGGACCATCCTGGAAAATACATACTTTTCTCTACTCATTTCATCATAAAAAATATCAGTTGGAGATAACTCATTGATTATTTTTGCATAATATAGAGTATATAATTGCGCTTCGTCTCATATATAATTTTATCCTCGCCCTTCCATAGAGGAGGCGGCACCCCCCAAAAAGTCAAAAAAAATCTTTTTTTGTATGTGCGTGTGCTGTCGCAGAAACACCCAACTTTCATAATTTTTATGTGATTGAAACACTGTCTGTTGCTTTCGTTAGAGCATCATAACCCTGAGACCATATAAATAACCAATTTTTTAATTTTCCTTTTTTTGTGGGGGGGCAGGGGCTAGTTGATATAGAGTACTATTTTTGGCTTTCTTTTTTCAGCATTACGTAATCTATATTTTTTTATTTATTCCAAAATTCAAAAATCAGCTATTTATATAACCTCTGGGTTCCGAAGCTATAGCGAAAGCAACAAACTCCGTTTGAATTACACAAAAATTACAAAAGTTGGGTGTTCCTAATGCTGTGTAAACAAAGTAAGGAGATATGGCGTTCTATACTTTGGACACTTGCCAAAGTTCGTGATCTCTGTTATGTTTCGCTAAATCCAATGCTGTTATATATGGAAAGAAAGCTTAATTAGTGTACTTTGTGTTGTGATGATTACTAAGTCAATCGAAATTATCATTCTCAATAGGAACACAATTCTGTAAAGGTATGTCTCATTTTTTGTTGAATTTTTGGATATAAAAGTAGATATTTCCATCTGAAAAGTTTAGCAAATGCATTGAACCATAGAGACAACTAATGTAAACCAAATATAAACTTCTTTTCTTTTTCTTCTTCTTCTTCTTCTTCTTCTTCTTTGATATTGAAGAAATGGAGAATTGTGGATGGCAATATCAGTACAAAATCATCCTAGTTATAAAGTCCTAGCATGAGTACAACATAACGGTTCAATGTTGAGAATTGTAAAATTTTAAATTTAGTACATGGAATTAGAGATTTACTGAAGTAGTTAAATTTTCCCCATGCTCCACACAAGGAGAGGAAGTGGGGGGATGGTCACTGGGTGTTCATAATTTTCGAGGAGGATCATGTGTATGAAAACATGCACATAAAGTTTTTAAAAATTAATTGTCCTCATTTAGTAGGCCTACATCGACTTTTGTATGTAAAGGAATAGAATATATTAGTTCTTACTCTCAAACCATTGTCTTTGATAACTGACAGTGGTTACAGACTGCAATGAGAAACGAGTGTGGAGTCGGTGATTATTCATTTGCACCCATTATCTTTACTAAGAAGTGCATAAAATCATGCAGATGCCGAGGTGTGGTTGGTTATTTGCGTATTTATGGAACCTAACACCAATGGTAATGTCTAAACATAATATTTTTTATTGGAAACACACAAAATGGATGCCATAGCTTTTTCAACTCTAGACCAAGACCGCGCACCCAAAGAGTTCAAAATTCTATATAGTTTTTCCCTCAGAGCAGGTATTACTGTGTACTATCATCTTCAATATGAAATAATTAGTATCTTTCCTATATCTCCAAAGTTCAAAGATCTGACTTTTAGGTACCCTTTGTATTGAATTGCACTTCACAGTGGAAATGACCAATTTCAATTCAAATCAAATTTACCGATGCTGTTATGTACCGACCGTTGAGCGAAGTCTAACGGAAATATTTCAATCCCTACTTATACGGCTATTTTGAAACATTAGTGCTTTGTACTCGGTATACATACAGATCACTTCGTAAGCTTTAACATATTACCAGGGATTCTTGATGGAAACATATTTCATGTGTAAAAGGACACAAAACTTGTTTGTTTTTTTAGATATATTTAACAAAATATTTTGACATTAATCACTCTGATATAATTTATTTCTGATATTGGTATAAAAGTGTTTTTTGAGCATTCACGAACTCATATCCATGTGCAATGTCATAATCAAATGTCGTATGCACGATTGCAACAAGCAAAAGTCCACATAGGTGTATCCGGGCACTCATTAGCGGGATACCTCCCCAGGTGTTTAGCAGGTCTTGCGTGTGCCACCCGGGAACTAATGATAGCTGGGCTTTAATAGTTGTTTGGTAGTTTCCTCATTCATGTACCTATACAATACACTAGCTAATTCAATTTGACCCAAAAATTTTCAACCCCCTGGACGGTCCCCTTAATTACATTAATGTAATTTGAAAAAAAAAAGTGAATAGTGGAAATGAAAATAATATGGTTATATAATTTTAATAGGAAGTGCTTTCAGTTTATAACAAGAAAACTGGGACAGGAATTGTTGTAGTTGCATTTCTTATTGTTACATAGCATGTTTTATTTTTGGGTACTTTCTGTCAATAGATGAAACAAAAAGTAGGATGAGTTAGTTTCAATATGCTTATAGAGATGAAGCATTTTCTACAAGAACTGTATATGCCAGGTTCTACTAGTAATGACATTTGCATTAATGCATTACATGAGTAGAATAAAGATTTACTACTATGAAAGTATGTAATTGTTGTAAGGTAGATTAATAAAAAAAGTAAGTTGTTGTGCACATGATGTGGATGTTGGATACAAACATTTTATTTTTCTTGAATAAGACAATGTAAATATGCGCAAATATGACAAATAAATTATTTTGATGAATGAAATTTACCAATGTATTAAAGTTTAATGATTGTATCTATGATATAAATTATATTTGTTTGATGAAGATGGTATTCATTTTGTGTAAAGGAATGCATTGAAAGGAGATTATATATTTCACATTTAAACATATCAAGGCATAAAAGAGTAAGTTTTCCGAGTTGAAAAAAATAGTTCAATTTAAAACATTACAGTGCACAAGAAGAGAAAGATAACTGAAATTCTTGGTCTTTTAGGGGTATTCTGAAATAGTATCTTTAATGGTGGTATTGATAAGCAGTATTTTATTTTTCTGCAAGTGGAACAGGTATCATAGTGATGGTGTTTAAATATTAAACTTTATTTTTAACTTATCATTATTGCCTAGTTCACATGACCCAAGTGAATTTGTATGTCTGTACTGCACTTCAAAATTGATTCTAAAAGAATTTAAGTTGTGATTGTCTGAGATTGCGTGTATGTATTTAATGTACTTATATTGAGTTGGACTTAACAGCCAGAAGACTTTAGACTATTACCGTAATTAAAAAGTAGTGATACATGACATTTTTCCAATATTTTTTTTTTTTTTTTATTCAAATGGAGGAAATGCCTTTTTTCGTTTATTTATTTTTCCACATGAAGTTCAGTAATCAAAAATGAAATTCAATGTTTCTCCATCCTCTAAGGAATTATCTTTGTGATAAGTTTTTAGTTGAAATGATAAAAGTAAATCAGTATTAGTTAAGACTATGTTATTTGATTATTATTGCTATTGTTATTACAATGACTATTGTTATTATTATTATTATTAATATTATTATTATCATTGTTATCATCATTATCAATGCATGCACAAGTTTGTGCATGCGTCCATGAGTGTCTGTGTGCCTTGGTTTTTCTAGCATGGAAATTAATTACTGGAAAAGTTTTGAGGAGTACATTTCCTTTTTATGTATATATTTTTGTTGTGTGTGGCTCGGAATGTAAATTACCTAGTCTATTCCTAAATGTGAAAACTGATATATCTTTTTAACTGCCTTATGGAAGCTGATTAATTGTATATGATTCTATACAATTTATTTCCTACAGAGATTGTTAGTAGTGTTACAAGGATTTCTTTCTGTTAAAGTAACCTCACTATTATATGTAACAATTTTGTTAATGAGGAAAGTTGTTTAACTACCTGTAGACAGATGTAAAGGATTATTTTTTGGTAGTTGTTTAATACAAGTATAGTAATTGTATGTTATAAATGATGCTGTAGACAGAGAACATGCAAGAGATTAGATATATTTTTCTTTCACTGTTTACTTGATTCTTACCTTCTCTGTGTATGTCTGCTTGCATATGTATGTATTTGTGTGCAAACATCTGTTTTGTGTCTCTGTGTGTAGGTACATACGTGTGTTTGTATGTACACATTTATACGAGTTAATATGTGTATGTATCATGTTTGCAGCATGTGTATGTATTTGCATGCATACATGTGCACTTGCATATCTTTGTGTATATTTGCATGCATGCATATATGTGTGTGGGTGTCTAGGTCCATGCTTGCATGTGTGCATGTGGGTGTGGGTGTGCATGTGTGTGTGTGGGTGTGGGTATGCATGTGCATGCGTGTGGGTTGGTGCATGCTCTTGTGTATGTCCATGTGTGCATCAGTATATGTGTTTCTTGGTTTCACACATGTCCGCAAATACACATCATAGAAAGAGTGGAATGTTATTTAAGCAGAGCATATTTTTTCAATTTTGCAACTTTTGTTCCTTGTACTTTAGATGATGTCACCTGAAATGCAAATTTCTTGTTTTATATACTAAGGTTGGACCCAAGATGCAGAAATGGATTTCAATGTTTTCATAGTTAGGAACTACAAAATATGCTTATCATAAAGAAACCAAGTGTCAAACAGATTGTATAACAATATTTTATGATTCTTTAGACATAATGTGCAAAGTGAAGAGTATAGCAGTCTTTGGTCTTGTATTCTGTGATAATATTTAGTGTAGTAGAAATGTTCCTAGGTTGATCTTTTTACAATAAATTAATTTGTTAGCCATTAGAGAACATTTATTAAACCCCTCTTTGCAGTTCAGTGAAAAAGAAAAACAAATAGCAAGTAGTACATGCAATGTCTCCTTATATTCATGTTGGCCTTAAATGTATTACTTTCACTAATCATGTTCTGTGTTACTCTGAAATATCCACTCCATCAAAAGGCAGCTGGCTAAGATTCAAACTTTTGAATAGGATCAAGTTCCAAACTAGAAATTTTGTTTTTTTATCAACCCCATCCCCCAGAAAAGTAAAAACACATTTAAAGAAATATTGATAAAACAGGAGATCCAAAAATCACAGAGTTGTTTATGGTTTCCTTTTAATGTGGGAGATGACTTCAACACTTTCAGTTGAAAGTTGGTTTAACAAAGAATGCCAGTTTACAGAAAGATTTCAGTAAGTGTTCATGGAAAGGCAAGTAAAATTGAGAGAACAATATTTTCCTTTTATCATTATGGAAATTCTGTTGCAGCCATGAGGGTCCCTCATAATAAGCCACCAATCTATCTCTAATTCCTTACAATAAATCTGAACAATCTGCCTGGTGGACAGAATTGTCCTCAGCGGTCAAGCCAGGTATCTGTACTGGCTGACTTGTACAAGTAACAGGTCCTACACTGGTCTCATGATGAAATCGTTGGTTGGACACATGATTCTGGCAGCTGTACACAACAGTATGGTGGAAGGACCTGTTGTAAAGGCATCAAGACGAGACCAAGACAAGAGAGGGTCCAGGTTTCACTTCTATAAAGGAAAAAATGCATTATCAGGGCCTTGAAGACATGCAGCTTGGTCCGTCTACACATTTACCAGCATGTCCAAATACTTTTCAGCAAGTCTATAGATTTCCTGGTCGGACAACTATGTCTTGGACAATGTTGTAAGATATGTAAAATTGTGATTTCGATATCCTCACCACAAGAATGTGACTGAGCAGGTTCTCTTAGCAAGGCCCCAAAGTCCTGGACTTTGCTAAATGCATCAAGAACTGCCATTAGAATCTCAAGTGACGCAGATAGGATGACAAATTATCAACAAAGATATGGTGTGTGACCTTAATACTGCCAACTATTGCTCCATACTGACTTTAAATGGTAGCTCTACCAATTATCCAGTCCATGCAAGTGTTGGGAAGCCCAGCCTCAGTCCTGAATTGCTTTTAATCTAATATCTTTTTGTCGGAATTCCTGTCTTAGGATCTCCTAGCATGATTCACAATCCTTATGGCAAATGTCAGCTGTGTGCAACTCACGAATGAACACATGATGGCGGAGCTACAATTACTTACATGAACATCTAATGTGCCCGGACGGAGTTCCTCCTGATGGCTACACCAACGGACGCCGCTTCTTCGAACGCCTTTCACCTCCGGCTCAACATGGAGAGGGAAACGGACAGGGTTTAGGTCGCAACCACCACGTCCTCGTTGTCAAGGAAGACGGGGTCTTGCTACTACCTACCATCCCTGAAGTTCAATAAACCCAAAAGGTAAGACCCCTTTCATTTTCCCGCAAAAAATTATTCTCGGTCTCGTTGATATTTGAGGGGAGTGCTGCTCAGGGCTTCACAGCGCCAATGCAATTATTATCTGACGCAAGTTGGTGCCAAACTTCTCGCCGATGTCTGTTGTCAATCCATGCTACCCACCGCCAAGATGCGCCTTCTGCCGATGTCTCCTCTCTCTCTTAACATCCTCTCATCACCACCAGACTCTCTGGTGGTAAATTACCCTGACTTCACAGTGTGAAGCTTTGGTTGGTAAGTTTAGTTTAGATTGGTGAGGTTAGGTTAGTTAGATTAGGTTGGTTTGGTTACAATAGGTCAGGTTAAGCCTAAAATACTCCGCTGGTGTCTTCTGGTCATTTATGTACCTCCAATTGGTACCAGTATGGTCCGATATGGTTCGACAGGAGCCAGTATGGTAATTAGTCATACCCGTTTTGTATGAAAATAATCGCTGTAAAAAGTGGGGCGAGTTGGGCCATATCCGTATCGGTCACGTGTACCTTTCCCCAAACGTACTTGACCACTCTACACGAAATTCACTCTACGATAGGAATAAATGTACTCCATCTACCTCATAACTGAACCTAACTAGTTTTCATAACGTCCTCTTGAAGTTCGACATCTTGTCCTCATTAGTGATGGAATCCTATGTTTCTTACTTAACATAGCTATAATAGGCTAATTGTCGACTCCATGCATCAAATAACCTTATAGTTAAACGCTTCTTGATTTTACGTCTAACATACGGCCGTGAAAAATCTGAACAAGAAAGTAACACATGAAATCCTATAATCATCAGAATCTGACCCTCTGCACTGTTACTGTAATCCAATATTCATCCACGTATGATAGCTTATGATTCAATTTTATTATTTATATTCATTTTCTTTATCATTTAATGTTAATACAACGGCAGACATGCTGCTACGGAAAAGCGGCCAGCCCTGCATGTAACTGATGGAAGTCAAATAAAGAGATTGTATTACAGGCTGATTTTCAACTCCATGCATGGAATAGGCTTACATAGTTCTACTCGGAGATCCCCGGATAAATAAGCTGAGTATCTATCTGGTACAGGATCATACTACACGCAGTGCCCTCCTGTAGAGAACGATCATCCCAGAAAAAGGCCGGCATCTACATTAATCTCCTGAACGCACTACGATCATCGTATATTTAAAATTTTCAAGAAAAAAGACTACACTTAGAAAAAACATTCCACCCACCTCAATACCCTCTATTTCAACAGAAGTAGAAAATCTTACCACAATTTTTTCAGTAACATTACCGATATTATTGTAGTCAATACTAAACAAGAAACGTGATTATGGATTGTTAAAATAATTAAGTTGTCAGGTAGCAAATACTATAAGTGAAATTGAGTCAATTATATTTAATTGTCGTTTGTGACAGCCTTGCCAGCTGTATGATTATATCCGGGAGAAACAAATGATTCTCGATCTGTGCCATGCTGTGCCTGGATTTTCATCTTGGTTCCCCTCATAGTTGGGATCCCTGAACAGACAAGACTAGTGTGACAATAGTGTGACTTATGCGCATGGTTACATTGAAAGCTTTTTTGTAGCATCCCAAAAACCCAAACACTGATACATTTTTCGATGCTGCTTCGTGATTTCTACAAAATACTCTTCTTCTTCTTTTTCTTCAGCTTATTCCCATTTCTATATGGGGTCACTGTTCCTCGCTAGCCTCTTCCATCTTGCTCTGTCCATTGCATCTTCCCTTCTGAGTCCCTTGTCTTCCAGATCTTCTTTTAGCCTTTCCCTCCAACTTAATTTGGGTCTACCTCTCCTTCTACGTCCATCCACGTGCATTTCCATAACTTGGTTTCCAATATAGCCTTCTTCACTTCTGATGACATGCCCATACCAGTTAATCCTTCTTTCTTGCATCTTTGCACTCACTTCTGTGACCTTGACTGTACCTTTGATGTAGTCATTCCTGATCTTATCCTTCCTCGTGACACCACACATCCACCTTAACATCCTCATCTCTGCTACATTCACCTTCTTTTCATGCACCCTCTTAATTGGCCATGTCTCGCTCCCATAAAGGATAGCAGGTCTCACAGCTGTTTTGTAAACCTTCCCTTTGAGTCTTGCGCTGATCTTCTTGTCGCAGAGTACTCCTGAAAACCTTCTCCATGCCTGCCACCCTGACTGAATGCGTTGATTTACTTCTACATCCAGTTCACCGTCCTCTGTCACATGTGAGCCTAGATATTTAAAAGCTGGTACCCTCTTAATGATCTCGTCATCCATTTCCACCCCATTTTCCTCCTCAAAATCATTAAATGAGAGGTACTCAGACTTTGTTCTGCTTATCTTCAAGCCTCGGTCCTCCAAAGCCCTCTTCCATTGCGAAAGTTTCTCTCTCAATGATTCTTTTGTATTACACACCAATACAATGTCATCTGCAAATAACATTGTCCAGGGTGCCTCCTCTTGAATCCCTTCGCTTAGAACGTCCATTATAAGGTCGAATATATACGGACTGAGAGTAGAGCCCTGGTGGAGTCCTACTTTGATGTTAAATTCATCCGTTATTCCGACGCAACTACTAACTTGTGATGTTACATCTCTATACATATCTTGAACCAATCTTACATACTTCTCGCTCACTCCCTTTTCTCTCATGCACCTCCATACCTCTGACCTCGGTACACGATCATACGCCTTCTCGAGGTCAATGAAAGCCATGTGCAGTCCCTTCTGTTTCTCCCTGTACTTTTCCATTGTCTGTCTTAAGGCAAAAATAGCATCTGATGTCTGTCTTCCCTTAACAAATCCAAACTGGTTCTCACTGATGACCGTTTCAGCCTCGATCCTCATTCCAATAGTTCTCTCCCAAAGCTTCATTGTATGTGAGATCAATTTAATTCCCCTGTAGTTAGTGCAGTCCTGGATGTTACCCTTCTGTTTATATATGGGCACAATAGTGCTCTTCCTCCACTCCGATGGAATTTTCTCTTGCTCATATATTTTATTTAAAAGATCCCACAAAACATCTACAGCAGCCTCCCCAAGGCATTTCCATGCTTCTATCGGGATGTTATCCGGTCCAACAGCTTTGTTTAATTTCATTAATCTCAGCGCCTTTTCCACTTCTCTACGTGATATGTTATCAGTCCTCCTCTCTGTTGGTAAGCCCGCTCCTGTTTCCACTCTTGGGTTCTCTACATTCATTAAGTTTTCAAAATATTCCTTCCATCTCCTTTTTATAGCATCATCATCATACAAAACATTTCCTTCTGTATCCTTCATATGCCTGATATGTGTCTGATCTTTCGTACTCTTGTCTCTGGCCTTTGCTATTCTATAGACCTTTTTCTGTCCTCCTCTTGTATCGAGTTCTTGATACATTTCTTCCCTTGCCTCAGCTTTAGCTACTGCCACTGCTTTCTTTGCTGCTTTGTTCGCTGTTTTAAACCTTTCTTCATTTTCCTCATTTCTGTTTTTGTAATATTCCTTCCTTGTAATCTTCTTCTGCTTTATAGTTTCCGATATTTCTTCCTTCCACCACCAAGTTTCCTTGTCATTGGGTGGTCCTTTACCAGATGTCATCCCCAATATTTCCTCTGCAGCTTGTCGGATCATTGAAGCATTCAAATTCCACCACTCTTCAACTCCCTCTTTCAACTCTATCTGCTCCAGCACTCTCTCCCTGAACAAACTTCTCTGGTCTTCGTCTTTCAAATTCCACCACTTAATCTTAGGTATTGCCCTTTTCTTTCCTTTCCTCCCTCTTTTAATGTTAAACTTCCCAATAATCAGGTGATGTTGTTTGGCAGCTGTTTCTCCCTTAATTACCTTAAAATTTCTGACTTCACTCATTTTACTTCTCTTGTATAATATGTAGTCCAATTGTGTTTCCTGTCCTCCACTTTCATATGTATTGTAATCCTTCTTTTTGAAGAACGTGTTCAATATAGCCAGATCGTATGCCACTGCGAAGTCAATTAGCCGTTCTCCGTTGGGATTTACAGCCCTGCTCCTATATCTACCATGGACACGCTCTATTGCCAAGTTTCTCTCTCCCACGTGACCATTGAAATCGCCAGCAATCAAGGCTGTTTCAACATCCGGTATCTCTGTGCACACACTATCTAGGTCTTGCCAAAATTTGTCTTTCTCTTCATCATCGCAGCCTACTTGTGGTGCATATACACTCATTATATTAATGATTGTATTTCCGATAATTAGTTTAATCAACATTATTCGGTCATTCTTTCTCCAGACACTGATGACGTTTTCTTTGTGATTGGGACTCAGGATTATTCCAACTCCATTCCTTCCTCTTCCATCTGCTCCACTGTAGAAAAGCTTAAAGCCTCTCCCCAGCTCTCGGGCCTTATTCCCCCTCCATCGTGTTTCCTGTAGGCAAAGTACCTCCAACTTTCTTCTCTCCATGAGATCCACAACCTCCCTCCCCTTTCCTGACATTGTGCCAACATTAAGGCTGCCGACTTTAACGGCTTGAATTTGAGTGGAGTTAGGCATTTCACCTCTCCCTGCAAAACCGGATATTCTTAGCACCCTCTGCCCATTTAAGGGCTGCCGGGGACTGAGGGCCAATATTCTTTCAGCTTCTGTCATGTTGGTTTGGAGCGGTTTTTATTTTACGCCGCGGATGCCCTTCCCGTCCAGCAACACTCTGCATTTATCCGGGCTTGTGACCGGCACTCAGTTGGGCTGGCTTGCCCCCCAAGTGGCTGCATTGATTTCTACAAAATACTGTATTATCGAAATTTGAACAACCATACAAGGCAAAATAAATAAAATAAATAAATAAAAATAAATCTTAATTTCACATGAAGTCAATAGAAAACCATGTAACTACTTCGTCTGCAGCGATGATTTCTAATTACTAGCAAAACATTATAGAAGCTTCAAATGAAATGGAAGCTGTATTGTTTATGCTAGTTACACTACCTGGGGGGAGGGGGGGGGATTTGAATTGGGAACGGGAAATGCGTTTCCCGAGCGGCCGGCGCCTAGAAAAAAAATTCAGTCATATCTATAGCAATTGATAACCAGAGAAAAATTGTAATCATTAATTGATCAGCACTGCTGATGTGATAGCAAATTTTACCGTGTGACTGATTTCTTGCAGACCGCTCAGCTACACCTATAGGACACGAGCAGCTGCTAAATGATGTGCGAAGTTTGGGCTTCTTTTACGATATATCTGACTGATATGGATTGGATAAGATCGGTCTTGCACAGTTTTAAGAAACTGCCCGTATGTCATTTGTTAGAGACTGCATGTAATTGCAAATTGTCCCCGATCACCACATGCTACCTGGTTGTCCTTAGGATGACTGCATTCATTTCAATACATCAGTTGCTATGATTTTGCATTCATATAAATATGTGTGTGTGTGTGTACACTGTCCAGGATTGCCCAGCACTAGTCGTAGAGTGGCCAGGGCTTCTGGTGGGCCGCTTGCAGACCAGTTAGAGATACAGATCACTCTGACAGTTGGGAAAAAATGCAAACCGTTCACAACTAGTCGACCGCCATCGACTGCTGGGAAAAAAGTGCAAACCATTCACAACTAGTTGACCACCGACTGCTGGGATAGAAATGCGGTCCATTCACAACTAGTCGAATGCTACCGATTGCTGGGAAAGAATTGCGAACTGATCTCCCCTCGTCCTTCCATGTGGCTGAGATATGTAGATGACGTCTTCGCTCTCTGGCCCCATGAACCTGCCCTGTTTCCTGATTTCCTGTCGCAGCTGAATTCTCTCTCTCCATCCATCCGCTTCAAGGTGGAATGGGAGGTTGACGACAAGCTCCCTTTCTTGGACACTCTTGTCCATCGCTCTGCTGATCATTTCTCCTTTTCTATATACAGGAAGCCTATGCACAGTGGTATGTACATACACTTCTTCTCGTACCATCCACTACATGTGAAGAGAGGGGTTGCCACCTCGCTGTTTCTCCGTGCCCTCCGCATCTGTGACCCCCAGTACCTGGATGGAGAGATCGACTTCCTGCGTCGTTCGTTCTCCAAACTGGGCTATCCTCGCCATGTCCTAGACGTCGCGTTATCCAGGGCGCGACGTACCTTCTACCATGACTCCCCTCCCAATGAGTCTCCTCACCTGCCTGTCCTCAGCCTGCCTTACACTGAGGAGATCTACTCCCTCCATCGGCCCCTGCAGTCTCTCAACTGCAGACTCTCCCTTCGCCAGGTGAATACTCTCCGTCGGAACCTGGTTCACACCTGCCCTCCCTCTACCTCGAAGGTGGGCACCTATGCTGTTCCGTGTGCCTCCTGTGATAAGCAGTATTTTGGTGAAACAGGCGCCAGTCTTACTAAGCGTCTGTCTCAGCATAAGTACGCTGTATCCAGGGGACATACCAACAACGCCCTCTTCTGCCATCAGTGGGACACTGGCCATCAGATGGACTGGAAAGCTGCCCGCATTCTCTTCCCTTCCGCTGATGTCCATGCCCGCAGACTGGTGGAATCTTCTCTCATTAAGCTGCTGCCCAATTTCAACTTGAACAGCGGTTTCTCTCCTGCCGACAGCCTCCTCGCTTCCCACATCCTTCGTCTCCTCCCTTATGCCGGTCACCCGTCACATAGACCGCCTGATCCTTCGACCTGATCTGACCTCCCTTCGCTTCCGTTCTCCTGTCCTCTCCTGCCCCGCTGTTCCCGTGTGCTTCGTCTCCTTTCCCTCTTATACCGCTTCGTCTCCCTTGCCTCTTCAGACCCGAAGATGGAATCGAGGACGATTCCGAAACTGTTGTCTCACTTTCATCAATAAATCTAGTTTGTACATTGTGGGTTTTTCTTCCAATTGCGAACTGTTCACAGCTAGTCGAACGCCACCGATTGTTGGGAAGAATTGCGAACCGTTCACAACTAGCCGAACGCCACCGATTGTTGGGAAAGAATTGCGAACCGTTCACAACTAGCCGAACGCCACCCCTGGCATCCAACTGACTCCTGCTCCCTCGTTGTCTTGCAGCATCCTTATAGCTTGGCTGTTGGTCTCAAGGTACTAAGCAAAGGAGTGGCGAGTCATGACACCCCACTTTAAGCGGAATTTCTTCACTCTAAGTTCATCCCAACATCTGCTGAAACCTGCTCTAGGGTTCCCCACCTGGTAAAGTACTGCCAAAGGTGCTTCATTTCCCGCCAGAGGAAGAACCTGAGTGATGTGCAATTTCATCCATCTGGTGATTCGGTCGACATAATCCAGGGATATCTGACCTCCCAGCTGGAAGGAATCTGTTGGAATGGAAACTTAAAGGTGCGTTGGTAGAAGAGTCTCAGGCGGCTACGAGGATGCATTGGTGGTGCAGGCAGATGGCCGTTAGTAGCCCTTTCCACCAGCAGCTTATAGCTGGGATCCTCGACTGCCACCTCTGTGACGGGCCCATCGTCCAAAATTGCACACTCACTGAGGTTCGGGGCTGCTGCAGTGGCTGCCTCCATGACTGTAACAGCAATGGCGTCGTGTTTTTTGTCCGCCTCATCTGTGTCGGCCGTGACTGAGATTATAAAGGAAATCTTCCGCTGCGTTGTACTTCTCCAATGAATTTGTACTGCAATCTTTGATCCTTCACGTGGAACAGAGCCTTATCGCTGAAAAATCACATTAGGGGCTGATGATCTTCCTTAATAGGAAAGGACGGGCCTTGCACAGGCACCAAGCTACTGTCAGGGCTTCTCCTTCCACAGTACCAGACACCAGTCCCCCAGCAGCAAAGAGGCATTGTGAATGACGAGCACGAGCACTACTGCATGGCAACGAACTCAATCCGCCTGTGCACCAGACTGTGATGGCAATGGTTGGCCGAGTTTTTAGTGCCCCAAAAAATCATATCAAGTTTAGGCCTACAGAAAGAATCTCTGCTTGTTATTCATTATTGTGGAACAAGGTCGAGATGTATATTACTGTGTTCTCAACATAATATTTAGCAGAAGGGGGCTGCGTCTTGCTTCTTTCCAAGCAGAGAAATATACTGAATTACCGAACGTGGGGATCTGCGACTTCTTAGAGAGTTAAAGCCTGGTGTAGAGAAGCCGATACACACACAAACACAACCATCAAATGAACAATAACTGCGAAGACAATGACCTATGTTACTGGTGAAATGTTGGTTTACCCCTCCTTAATGCTGACTCTGCTGAAACTGCGGCTAGTGTGACCGTTGCTTTGGCACCTCCTCCCCATGTCAGAGGGGCATACTCCTCACAGTGGGGATCTCGGCTGACAATGCTCTCGATGTATATTAAGTCCTTTACCATCGAAGTAGTTTAGATGGTGGGAAATATTTTAGTAATCACCATGAGCCGGGTCTTAGTCTGAACTTCAACTGACATGTTTCCCAAGTTTAGAATTTTCAACAGTGTATTATTTGTGTTGCTGCCACTGCCTTATACTGGGTACTGTAGATAAATGAGTTTGATATCGTCAGCGAACACTTAAACTTCAGGCACAGTCCTTTACGTTAATATTTCACATAAAAGGTCCCAGGACGCTTCCGTGTGATACACCTATTGTGTCGATTTTCTTCTACTCAAAACAACACGACTTATATATATATATATATATATATATATATATATATATATATATATATATATATATATATAT
>NC_091553.1:30900398-30910398 GCF_042767895.1 Penaeus vannamei
TGACCCTCTCTGCCTGCACCCAGTTAGGAAACTTTGCACCGATGACAAATACATGAAGCTAAATCATAGGCTCAGGCTCCCGTATCAGACCTGCTAAAGAAAAGTATTATTTTAATTGCCTTCTGTGAAAGGTGTGCTAATTTGCAATATTCAGATAGTTCATATTTGTTCTTCAGTGCTGTAAGCTGGCAAAAAAAAAAGGAAAAAAAATCCAAGATATAGATATTCTTTATGAAAGACCTATACCTATTTGACTTCTTTTCCAGAGTTGAAAAGAGGAGAAGAAACTTGCCATATTCATTTGCCACAAGTTGTATAATCCTTTTATTTTGTTTAACTATCAAAATTATCAGGTATCATGAAAGATTAGATTATATATTTTCCTATTGACGCGTAGAGAATGTCTACGGTTTTCTACTAGGATGATAAAATTGATGGCAGCTGTTTGATAATGTGTTCATTAACAGGAACTTTAAATATGTTGAAGTAACCGATGACTGTACCCTTGCATGTAGAACGATTACAGGATGTAAATAAAGGATTTAAACATGATGTATTCAATTAGTTCACTTCAGCGACTTTTTTACGTGGATAATGTATTTAGTTTATAAAGAGTGCCAAAGCCTTTAGACTTAAGTGGACATAAAGCATATGGAAGATAGTATGAAATGCAAAATAGAAAGTAACCAATATTTTTATTATCAAACTTAGGAGGGTGCATAACTCTCGTTCACAAATATCAAGAGATGAAATCCTGAAACTAGGGTATCATGTGAAACCAAAAATTGAGACCCAACCTTCCATATGTTCTAGTTAACCCCCAGACCCTCCTGTAACACCCCCCCCCCCTACCTCCTCCCTTTATTAGCATTTCATGCCAACTTCCACAATTTTGTTATAGGAAATATTGGTAACATACATTCTGTGTGGATGGTACAGACGAGCTGTGGTGAGGAAGAATTATAGAAAATGAGGCATTAAGAACTCTGCGAGTGTTATGGCCTCTGAGCAGTGATATGCAGCAGATGATTTTATTTCGCAGTAAATGAGGCCACAGCAGCTGTAACCTGTGTTGTTCATGAATATTTCTTATGCTCTCTGAGATGGTGTCCCTTTTCCTTTATTTCTGTTTTCATCTTGGTTTTAATGATGTAGGGGTGTTGTATTGAAATGAATTTGGTTAAGTGATTTTTTGTAGATGCAGTTGTATATCTGGACTGTATGATTTATACCATCCTTTTTAGTTGATTCTTTGTTGTGTTATTTTGATCTTTACTTTCTCTCCTTGTTATGCCTTTCTTTTCTTTATATTAGTATTGGTTATAAAGTTGGCCACTTAATTTGAAATTTCTCCTTTCTTTCTTTTTCATTTTGTTAAAAGTTATGATATTAATTCCATTTTACTTTGAGCTTTCCCATTTTAATTCTTTATGAATCTGCAGTTATAGGTATGTCAATTTGTTGGCCCATTCACTGTATTTTGTCTAAAAAACGGGCTGTTCCCTAGGATAAGCTGTTTAGCTTCAAACATTCGTTTCTGGCATACGTCAGTGGGTGTTTTCTAAAACATTGTATTGTTTGTTTGCCCATTTTGTCTTTTGGTAGTTAAAATGATGAAGGATGATTTTTACCAGCCATCTCGTCTGTTTGGTATTGAAGTTACATTGGGTTAAGCTTTATAGTATGGACATACTAACAGCTAAGGGAAATTAAAGATTCCTGTAAAGAACAAGTAGTTGCAGTAGTTGGCATAAGAAATAATCTACAGACACTAACAGTGATGCCAAAAAGGGAAAATAACGCTAACGCTAACGCTAAAGGCATTTACGAGTTTCAGCTCTACATTCCTATACATAGCAAGGTGAAGATAATGTTTGCTAGGGGGGTGATAGGGGCAGAACACCCCTAAAAACTCTCTCCTGGTGCCCAGTCACAGCACCTTGTATTGCCTGAAATCTGTGAGGTTACAAGTGCATCTGTATTGTAAAGTATTACCCGTGCATTGAAAAACAATCTGTGTGGTAGTTAATTCTGGCTGTAGCATCACAAAATGTATGCATGTTTGCAGAATTTTACCGTGGCACCACTCTTATTATCTGTGGTGAAGGGGTTACGTGGTTGAAAGTACTTTAGTTTTCTATTAAAAAAAAAAAAGGAAAAAAAAAAAATACCCAATGGTGCCAGTTGATTATCAAACATATAATGGCAGTTTTGACATTTTCATCTGACAGAAAGGAGATATTCCCTTGAATATGGGTTAAGACAATTGATCACCAAGATATACTTGAAGGTTACTGGCCAATAAGATTTTTATCATTATGAATACATATGGTTCATTGTCGTCTTGTTATAACATTTGCTGTAAAGTCCGTGGAATTCGTTAGTGTGATTATACCTTACTGTTGGACACCATGGGATGTAATGTTCTGCATTTTTTCTTTTTTTCTTTTCTCTTTTTTTCCATTTTTTTCCCTAGTGTGAAAGATTTCTAAGGTTAGTGGTCTTTGTTAAGCATGTCAGAGTTTTAGATATTTCCTCTAGGCCAAAAGTGGAAATGAAAGAACTTGAATCTTTTTCAAAAATTCAAAAAGTAAAAATAGGGAGAGAATGGATAGTTGTGAAAATTAGTCTTTGGAAACTGATTTTAGAAGCAATTCTCTGGTTACTTCCATGAATGGAAGGTTCTCTTACTGATAGTTTGTAAATTCACTTGCATCCTTCCACTACTCTATATAATTTACTGTTTTGCTTGCATCAGAATGAAAATGAGTAATTGAAATTACTATTTCAAATCAGCCGTGAGAATGTTGTATGATATTGCAAAGCTTCCCAGGAAAAGTGATAAATTCTTTTTTCTTTTTTCTTCCTTTCTACCTGACCAAACTATGAACAGGTGAAGCAAGTTTGCAGTCAAATTGTACTTGAAGTAGAATTGCAACCAAATTCCGAAGAATGATCAAGAGAATATACAGTTTGGCATATTGAATTTTTGAGCTGCATTCTTTCGCTTTTTCTTTTTCTTTTTCCCTTTTATTGATATACAAGTTTACTTCTTAGCAAATATCTGATGTTAATTAAGAGGCAAATTCATTCATTCCTATTCATTCATGCCCCATATAGTTCATGTTATCAGAGGAAGAAGGTTGTATGTGCTTGGAATGCGTGGGTGTAAGTGGGTTGGTGTGTGGGTAGTATTGACGTCTGGAAAGAGCAGGTTAGAGTTGCCAGTGTCTTTGGTGTATTATCTTTATGGAATTTATTCTTTTCTTTTTTATTCTAACTCAATGTTTATTTTAGGCACAAAAGAATGTAAGATCTTTATCAATATTTTGTGAATGCAGATAGAATTTTACAATAGAAAAAAAAGAAAAGAAAAAAATATAAAACTGCTATATGTGGCAACATTGGGAGTGGTGCCTGTTGCGTGTACAGTTGCCATGGTTACCAGCCCTCTCTGGCTCAGGAGTGGCTGTCTGCCTGCCTGCTCTCCTTACTCCTCACTCTCCCCTCCCCTCTCCCCCGTCTCATCTCCCCTCACCTCCTCACTCCTTTCCTCTCCTCCTCCCTCTTGCTCCCTGCTCTCCCCCCCCCCCCCTCTCTCTCTCTCTCTCTCTCTCTCTCTCTCTCTCTCTCTCTCTCTCTCTCTCTCTCTCTCTCTCTCTCTCTCTCTCTCTCTCTCTCTCTCTCTCTCTCTCTCTCTCTCCCCTCCCCTCCCCTCCCCTCCCCTCCTTCCCTACCCTCCTTCCCTACCCTCCTTCCCTTCCTCTCTTCTTTCCCCTGTCTTTGTCTCCTTATCACTTTCCTTTTTTTCCTTGCTCTCTTCTTTGCCCAAAAACTTGACACTTGTATGTAATGTCTATCATGCCATTTGATCAGTGCATTTGTAGAATGTGGGGAGAGGAAGGGGAGGAAGACTTTTTTTTCTTTTTTTTTTCTATATTTTTTTGTATATTTAAACCACAATATAGTAAGGCCAGGTAAATTAGTGTTCTCTAAGAAACTTGGTATAGAGCATAGAGAAGGGTATGAAGAGGAAATTAAATTTGCATTTATTGAAGGCTTACATTGCAGAAATGTTTTTAGCAGATTTGAGTATTATTGATTGGAAGCAAAGGTTGGTATGCATGTGAGCATCCATGGGAGATGTGAGAAAGAGAGCATCCATTGGGAGAGAGAGAGAGAGAGGAGGAGGAGGGAGGGAGAGAGAGAGAGCGTGAGCGATCCAGAGAGAGCAGGCAGCCGGAGGAAAGTGCCGTTGTCAGTAGAGCCATTGGAAGCCCTGGAGCTTGGTGCCTTCATGAGACCAGGTATATCTTTTGCCTTGTACTCAGACCATTACCATTGCTCTCCAAGAATATACACTGCCTTTATAAATGTGGTGTCTGGTCTTTCTGGTCATATGACGGTGGTGGTACTGTTGTCAGCATTTGTGTAAGAGAAGTCTTTCAAATAATGATTTTTGAATTATAATTTTAGTGATGTTCCAATGCAGTTTAGATAACAAAAAATGATTGGGCATTAGAAAATAAAGAAACTATTTTTTTTTTCTCAATATTGAAGTGACATTGAATGAGTGAGCCTTTAAAGCTGGATTTGGCTTTAAAGAGAACCTTGCTGTGGACTTAGGGTTTATAACTGAAGACCAAGGTTATGCATATTGACAATTTTTCAGAACAGCTGTTAAGGAATGATGGGTGAAAGCTTTTGTGCATGAAATTATAAAAATAAAGAAAATTGATTAGACATAATGGGAGAATAATATTGAATATAGTTCTAAAGATTTTGTGCAGTGTGCTTATTTTGCTGCAACTCCAGTTTGATGGACTCCAATTATTAGTACTAAAATTGAAGTACTTTTCATCCTTGTGATCTGTATAGACTTGGATTCCATTCCCTTCAGTGTTGCATTTTCCTTGCCAGAAATATTCCATGCATCTTGTTAACCACTGTTCTTTTTCTCCCCATATCTATGTACATTTCCCCCTCTCCGCCCATCCTTTTCACTCTCCCACCTAAACCAACATTTTCCTCGATTGGTTTCTTACCGTCTCTCCCCCCTTTGTTTCCCTCACTCCATAGTTCTTGATCAAGTATTTTATTTATTTATTATTTTTTCATCTTGTATACTGTTTCGTTTGCTTTTCATTTTCTGTACCAGATGGATTTTCAATATAATTGGTATTTTAACAGTATGTTAATGATTAGGAATACCAGGGAATTTAGGGGAGTCATTGTAAATTGGATTAGTATTTTTTATTTTTCTCTTTTTGCTTACCCATTTTATGTCTGTTCTTTTCAGAGGGACACATATCCCCCGGAAATTGTATATTATCAGTGGAGCCGTTGGGAGGCTTACTGACACAGTCTTGTATGTGTGCACGCGCCTCAGACACTCCCCTTGATATTAGGTAAGTGATGAATTTTTCCCTTCTCATTTTGTGTGGGTTTAGGAACAATCTGGTTGCCTTTTCAATACTCGCTTCCCATGTGCTTGTTACGCCTAGCTCTTCTGTCTTTGAGGCGCGAATAGCAAAAATTGGAAAAGGCAAACAGGTTTCCTCCTCCCCTTCCTCTGACTAAGGAAGAAACAGCTTGTATGGAAGATTTAGGTTGGGTTATTGCTGTTTTTTCTTTTTCAGTTTGTGCAAGGAAAGTAAATGGAAATCTTTGTCACTTGAAGGTAATAGAAGTTTTCATTTCCCATGATTTACTGGTGCTTTATTGGTTGTATGGCTCGGTAGTTGAAAGGGGATCAACACTGTTAGGATTTCAGTGAAGCTGTCAGCACATTAAGTAAAGAAAGAAATATAGCTGGTAGCATTATATATTTTGTAGATCCATAATAAATTTTTATTAATTTGCAGAAATAGGCAGTTTTCTAGCAACCGGCATCGTAAACTGCAACCATTCAGGACTTCGTGACTTCAGCAAGCCACCCACCCAAATTACGGACATCATCCTTTCGCTTACTGGCACTAGGTATGACTAGACTCCTTTAATAAGGAGTTGAACTCCTTTTAAGTTATTGTAATCCTGGAACTTTCCCTGCCCTCCTTCCCTCGCCTCCCATGTTACTATTACTTGATTTAGCAGTCTGTAAAAATTTTGAGCATTGTAGAATATATACTAAACAGTATTTTCATTGCAACTGCAGTTCTCTATGGTTACATCCTAATGCCTTTCATATTGTGGGCATTGTTAACCTGAAGCCACCTGAGGTGGCATATGCATTCATGCCATGCCCACTTTAGTTCGTCTTTACACATAGCTGGTTCCACAAGTACAGTGTCACCAATGAGTTGATTGCAAGACTACCTATGTTGCCTGTTTACCTTTATCCTTGATTTTTAGATTTTTTTCTGGTATCTTTTGTTGCTTTTAGTAATGTCAGCACCGTTATTTATGATTGTAATATCTATGATGATAATATTATTCATGCAAACTCAAGAAAAGGTGAAATCAGGTGAGGTCTGCTAATTGATTCCTTTACGACTAAGTGCTTGAGGAGCCATTTATGTACAGAGATGTGTTGATATTGTACACTCATTCTGCAAAACTTTGCATTAGGATGTTGAGCGCTCTTGTTTTTTATAAAGAAAGTTTGTTTGCTATATTACAAATATATTATTCAATGAGTCCCGTTCCTTAGTACTAGGAAATAATTTTTCCTTTTGCAGCTGTATCGTGTGCTTTATTTGGTTGTAGTAGCTGTTGTCCATATACGGACACCAAGAACCCACTTATGCTGAACAAACACAAAAAGGAGATACCAACTAAGAGACAAAGAACTTGGCAAGAAGCTCATTACCCCATGAGCAATCATCTCTCGATACTCTGAATGTGGCTCTCCTTTGCACCCCTCTGTCACTGCTGCATACAAGTTAGTATAACATGTTTCATTTTTGTTTTAATGCTTCATGCAACTTGATGATAATCTAATTAGCTTATAGATGCAGCATTGGGGTATTATAATTTGCAATAACTTTTTTTTTTTTTTTTTTTTTTTTTTTTTTTTTTTTAGAAACCTAGAAATCTGATTTCTCCGTCAAGCTTGATGCATTCTGTGGCACTCACATGGTATTCAGAAGTGTAGCTGGTACCTGGTACCCCCCCCCCTTTTTGCAAGGTACTAATGACAATAACTCTACATAATTGTAGAAGTACAGGCTTGTATTAACAGGCTTTGCTGTGCCTTTACAGTACCTCTTGAGGCATTTCATACAAATAAACAACTGCTGCAGCTGTGATGGAGATGTATTTCTCATCATGTTATGTTTAATAACGGCAGATGTTATTCCTATAACTATTAGTGTGTGATGAGGGTGCATCAGGGGTACCTCTACTGGATGGTGTCATGGAGGCAGGATATATGCAACTTCTCCTTCTTGACTCTCTTGTGGTGACTACCCACTTAGTCTCTTAGTTGTGGCTATCAGCTGATGCAGTAAGCAGAATTGCCAACTACCTAGCAGAGAATCCCCCCCCCCCCCCCCAAAAAAAAAAAAAAAAAAAATCGATTATATTTGCACAGACGCGACAAGGTAGATATCAGAGCCAGAGGCGGGGGGGGGGGGGGTCAGAGATATAGTCATAACTCCTTTATTTTTACGTATTTAGTAGAAATATTACGTCACGGATTTACCAAAGCCTACTACAGGACCCCCCCCCCCTCCAAATTTGAGTATTTTAATAAATGATTGTAGAAAATTCAGCGCGACAGTGCAAATTGATTCAGCCGCTAGCTGTAGAATGGTCTGGTGTTTCGGATTTGAATGGAATTAGGCATATGATTGCTTATATGATGTCTATATTAGCTGACCCTGCATTTTATGGTCTTGGGGTAATTGTTCTGTTTTTTTCAAAGATTGTTATTAACTGCAGAACTATTAAAAGTTTGAAGCATAACACATTCACTTGCAACAAAATATGAATTCCAGTAACAAAGGATTATTTGTACTGTATTACTGTGTAAATCATACTAGAAAGCCCGTATATCATTTATGAAGTTACAATACACAATTGTCAATAACTCCAAATGACCATATGTGCCATATACAAGATAACTTTCTATTGCTATTAAGGGCATTATCTATGTAACTAGCTTATTTTTTTTTTTTTTCATTTTTTAACACTTCCTGATCACGGAAAGTGTCCTGGCAGCAAAGGGTTAAGGGGACCACCCTGAAGGAATCCTACCTTGCTCCAGTCATTTGATCATAAAAAGATGGTTTTACATACCCCCCCCCCCTTCCATGTAGTTTTTATTTTATAGGGCATAGTAATGGGTACTATCATCATCAGCATGATGAAATAATGTACTTTTGTGCTGTGCTGGCATTGCAGTTATTGTGTTGGTCGAACAATCTTGCAGACCTGCATTCAGTCCCGTGCTGGGCCAGTGGATGGTAACCCCAGCCATTCCATGTACACAGGGAGATTTGATAGCAAAACAGAACGGACAGTATGGCACAGCAAAGAATATCCATTGTAACAAATGGAATTAAAAATTAATTTAAACAAATTTTAAACAAATTTTCACATTTTCTGAAATTGAGAAATTGTATCTTGCATGCCCTTTGTGTGGAATTGCTTTTTACAATGTCATTATCAAATGCTGTATGCATGTTTACAACAGGCAAAAGTCTGTGTAGGTGTACCTATTGCTAATTATCTGTGTATATAGTTCACCAGATGGGGCTTATTTCCTTGCTCCTCTCTTCCTATAAAGGCTTTAAGCCTACTTTATTGGGGCTATTACTCCTAAGTGAATACAGCCATAGCCAAACAAGGGCACAATTATTTAGTGTGCAGAACTGAAAGCAAGGGTCAATGTGTCAAGTCCTTCTTGGTATTTACTTCTCTTTATACATTGCCAGAAACTGCAGTGGAGTGAACAAGCCGCATGATATCCCAGTGGCTGTCTTGACCCAGTGACTGGCTTGTCCATTCCTTGTATCACCACATCACTTCCATTCACCAAACAAGATACTTCAAATTGCTAAATTTATTTTTGCGGAAACTTGTTCTTTGAAAATCGTCAACAGGAACCGGCAAGGTAAAGAATATTTTTGCTTTAAGGCTGTGAAGTCTGTAATCTCATTGAAAGTCAATTATTTTATTGATACTATTATAGAATTTATTTAATAATCTCATTTCTCTAATTGGTTTGAAATTATGAATCAGCTAGGTAGTTAGTCTAGTGTTTAAAGACCTGCATTGCCATTTGAATTTCCCTGCAGATGAGTTACAACGTCAACCGCAATGTTATGGATGCCTTCTACCGATACAAGATGCCTAAGCTCTTGGCCAAGGTCGAGGGCAAAGGCAACGGCATCAAAACCGTCATTGTCAACATGGTAGATGTTGCAAAGGCTCTTGGACGTCCTCCTACCTGTAAGTTTTAATCAGTTTTGTTAAACCCCAAGCCACTGGGCATGGCATGTACATACATGCCATTGCCTATTGTGTTTGTTGAATGTAGTAATTGTTTTTACATATAGATGGCTCCAAGTACTGTCACCAACGAGCCAATTACACAAACTACCTGTCTCGCCTGTTAACCCTTTTCTTTGATTTTCAATAATATTTTCTAATATTTAATACTGCTGTTAGTAATCTCGGAAGGTATGTAGTAATTATAATGTTTTTAACAAAAATAAGTGTCAATATTTGTAGCTTTTTCAAGGAAAACTAAGGTCACAAGATCTACTAATTGACTCTTATGGCTAAGCATTGGCAGAGCCATCTATGGGCAGAAACATTTAACCAAGCATTGCCAGAGGGAATGCACCATTTTCCCATTGACATTGGGTTAATTTTACAACCTGAATATCATTGATTTTCATTTAACAAGGCAGTGTGCATGTAGTATTGGCCATTTTCTTGTTGTTCATTTATTAACAGTAACTCGTGTATTGTATAAGATTTTGTATTTTAATTGAAATCTTAATCCTCATTCAAAATATAATATTCACAGACCCTTGCAAGTACTTCGGTTGTG
>NC_091553.1:30915398-30922898 GCF_042767895.1 Penaeus vannamei
TTTGCATCAATGCAGAAATCTGCTTTATGATAAGTTTTGTACTTCCCATTAGGGAAATATTCAACTTTGGTGATGAAAGCTGTCTCTGATTTGATGATTTTTTAGTAACTTTATTTCATAGACAAAACTGGTATCATAGTCTAAATCATCTGACACAAAGCGAAAGTTTGTGGAAAGTTCTCGTTTTATAATACATAACTCTTGGACATAGGGTGTAGTATTGCTTACTGAAATTAAAGGACTGAACTTTATCTTGCACAACAAAAGTAGTTTTTTACAAAGTTTACAAAGTCCCCAAGAAATACTTGTTTTCAGGAAGATTTTCCTTTTTACTCTTTAAGATACTTTGCCTGACATTTTATGAATGAATGAGGAGTTAGGGTATCAATGGTTTCAATGAGAAGGTCAGTGTACTCAACACTCAAGTTCTGGGTAACTAGTTTTGTTCTATCAGTACTTGGCAAATAGTTGCCCTATCATGCAATTTTTCCGTTAATTTGTCAAGATAATGAGCCATCTTTTCAAGATCCTTTACAGACTGATCAGCAGTGACTTCCCCATTTCAAACAAGAACACTGTATTCAATTCCCACAGCTGCTGCAAATGACTTCTTAAATGTGCCCACAATACTGTTTAACTTTACATTATCATAAGAAATTTGACAATGCTTTGGAATGCTGCTGTTTTTTTTTTTTTTTTTTTTTTTTTCTTCTTCTTCTTCTTCTTCTTCTTCTTCTTCTTCTGGAGGGGAGAGGGGGACATTTACTTAGTTTTCACTGACACCTATTCTTGATTGACTTCATAAAAAGGATTATTCAACTTCAGATTTCTCAGTCCATTGAAGTAGTTTCTTTAACACCATTCTGTGGATGATTTAGTCTATATACTCAATAAATTTCAAATACCAGATCTTAAAAAAATTGGGCATGTGAACTCTTAAGCACTAGCTGTTTGCTGGCATTAACATGCATGCCATGGCTGTCTTTAGCCAAAAACAGATGGCATCGTATCGTGACTATTCCTGTGCCTTTGGCTTGTCATGCAGAGGTTGTTTTTCTCTGATAGTAGCTGCTTCATTTATATGGTAAAATTTTAGGCAATAGCACCTATAATGAATCAATCCCGTTATTACGTCCATTTGCCAAACTTTTTTTACCCAAATATTTCAAAATATTAGGTATCAATATGTTCACAATGGCAAATTTTCATAAATCGGCTTTTTTTTAACTGCAATATTCTTTTCTCTACTCTGTATACAAATAGTTCTCTTGGTGTTTTTTAACAGTTCAAAGGATGCTCTTTCAATTGGTATAAAGTAAACTGCTATACGTTCGGGAGAGATAGAAAAAATTGGCTCAAAATTATGGTTGAAATTTTTTCTGAAACCGATGAATGGTTTCATTGACTAGATTCATACTGATAGCTTCATTTCACAATATTTTAAGTGTGATTTTTGGCTTCCTCCGCATCTAAAGGTGCAGTGTATGAATTTTCCTATACATAGGAAGTATGAAAATATTTTAAAATGCACCAGAAATGAGAGCATCCACACGCAAGTGAAACTTGTGCGGCTCCACACCCTTTTTTAATGCTTTGCTCACTGGGGTTTACAAATATTCAAAAGATCAATGACATTCTGCATGGTGGGTTACAACCCTATTAAAATTGATATGGAATGACCCATATACAATTTATAAAGTTTTCTTTTTGATGAAACGCACACTGTAGCATGTAGCAAGTTTTTTCTCTCCAAGGAAGGTAGATCATGAAAAAAATTTAACAAGTCCTTGCAGAAGTGCTTCTACATTGGTATGCATAACTATTATTCAATGGTTTTGAAATTTGTTTTCTTTCCAGATTGAGTATGACGACCGTGCAAGAGCCCAATCTCTCAAAGAACAAGAGAGCAAGAATTTAGGTGAAGCCAAGCCCATTGTGGCTGAAGCACCCAAGATTGTTGCTCCAGGTGATGATGAGGAAGAGGATGATGACGAGAGCGACTTGGATATTGATAATATTTAAAAATGTAAAAGTATATGTAACCTACTCATACTGGTACACAAGTTTATTGAATAGCATATACAGTTTGAATTATTCGGTACTTTTTTCCATTGAAGAGGTGGTTCAACATTCATTAATTTGGTAATCTGTTGGTTTGTAGGGAAGAAAGCTGTCGGCCTAACCCAACTGTGTTGAATGGTCTTTGGCTACTTTATATTTTATGTTTCTCGTAGATTGTTTCAAAGGATTGCTATAGAAGTCTGGTACCATGATGCCATGTTTTCTTCCAGTTGGTAAACTCTGATCTTGTTCCTTCAGATTTTCAGCTTGCCAAATATTTGAAATGTTCCAGGATTATTATTCTAGTAGGTAAAATACCATCTATGAGTATAGGATTAGTAAATATTTAATCCTTTGGTAAAGAATTAGTTGCATACTACCCTTACATATATAATGTAAAAGATGTGATTTTTAAGATTTCTTTAGAAAATAAAAGTAAGAAAGTAATAGCTGAATGGATTCTGGCAGATAGAAGTAACCTTCTAGATGGTTCCTCATGAAAGAAATCCTGGATGTTGAGTGGGAAAGGGTCAAATCAAAGACCTTTTTATAGTTAAAGAAAAGGCTTTATCCAAGATTTTGCTTATGATTTTTGAAATGTTTTTTGTTGTAAAAAAATTACTTTAGACTTTCATCACACAAAGCTTATAACCATTATCACCAGCCTGCATGTAAGACTAGTGATAGTAGGCAACCTGGAGACCATAAGCTCTCGATATGACGTCTCTAACTCATTCAAGTATTTGGTGTTTGGGACTCTTGCAATTAGTCTGCTTAATACAGTATATTTTAGCTCTGTGTTAGTGTTCACTAAAATTTTAAAAATATTACAGCTTGTGGGTTCTTTATAATGTAAATCAGTACATAGGTGGAGTGAAATTTGATATCAGTGTTCTAAATTCTCAAATTTTGCAATACTATAAACCTCCCAGTAAGTGTTGCGATGGATGATATCTGCTTGTGTGTAGATTGGAGCATCAGAGTTTTTCTTGTTTGCAATGTTCATTTTACAGGAAGGGGAAAATCGTGAAAATCTCGGGTCCTCCAGTTTATGTACATGTGGTGTGGCGGCTTCATGTTTTGTCTTTTTTTATTTTTCATTAATTTTTTTTTTTTTTTTTTTTTTTCTTTTTCCAACCAAGACTAGTATAAGACTGTGATGTTTAGTGAGGTAAGTAAGGGGGAAGTGTGAAATGATATTTAGTCCCATATCCTTTTTAAACTAGGAGGTGCATTTCTGAAGTATGAGGGCAATTTGGTTGTAGTTAATCCTTTATTTTATGGATCAACTCCCCACTGCTTATTTCATGTGATAGAAAGGGAAATATGGGAAGTCACTGAGAAGCTTATGTAGATGCACAATCCAGGTGTTAATCCAGTTACAAGTGATTTCACTTGTGAAAATCTTGAAATGAACATGGTGTTGATGATACGGTAGACTTCCCATGAACATGGGTAATGTATGTATTCATAATCGAGATAAAAATGTTACATGGAAAGGAAGTGTTTTTTTTCTTTGCTCATTTAGTATTGTTAGATTTTAGTCTTGGTGATTTCCATTAAGGATGTGTACAGCAGCTTGAATGGTATATGGATGATACTAAAGTTCTCCACATAATGCCATATTAATGTTGAAACCTATGAAATTTTATTTTTTACAAATAGAATTGATTAAATCTATCAAATCTCAAAGGTTGCATTTTGTTTCCTCAGAACAGAATAAGGAAAATGTTAGATATATTATCCCAGAGAATTACCTGTATTACTTGATCTTATGATTGGGATAAAAGTTATTCAAATATTTTGTAAAAGTAAGGAAGGGACTGACCCATGTCAATGGATTGATTGTCATCCCCTCCCCTTAATCTTTATTTTATTCATTATTCTTCTTCAAAGATGTTAATGTATGGCTCTTTAAATAATTGTTGCAGCATCCATTTCTCTTTTATTGACCTACCATTTTTTTATGCATGTTTTGAGATGTTTTACTTTGTGTTGGTTTCTTTTGATACCCACTACATTTCCTAAACTTTAATATCGGTGTGATTAAGAGTTGTATGTTAGCCATTAACGCAATTAATAATCAAGGAATCTATTTTTCAGTATTCCTGAAATATGGGAGAATGTGAAACTAAAACTGAAGGGGTTATTTATTTTTATATGGAGACAAACATTACTTTATACTTTTCTTACTTGGAGAACTGAATCTACCTCATTTCTTTGATCTTTTGATTATTTCAAGGTTCTTCAATTGATGCAAAGAACACATCATGGCCATTTTTTTACATTTTCTTATAATATTTTAAGGGGAAGTAATCACATGCTAATTTTTTGTCAATTCAAAAATCTGCCAATGATACTCTCTAAATCCAGATACTCCAGTCTCAATGACAGCCCCAACAGATACAGAAACATCTTGTGGAGATGGGGGCACGAGCAGAGCGGAGGACTGTTTTGGAATAGGTAGAGAGAAAAACCTCGTCATCGTACTTCCTGCCTGGCATCATGTAGGGTGAGGCCTAGTTTGAATCTGAGAATTGCTATTATTTGAGCTTAGAAGCAGGGCAACTCCATTAAAATATATGGGAGTCACCACAATTATATATGTACGTGAATGTTAAAACTGCCCTGCTCTAGTCATGATCAGGTTGGGCACAACGAGGGAAGCGGACTGTGAAGTGAGTTTGGCTAGGTGGCCAAAATGCCAACCTTTCTGACTAATGAGGGAGTCGATATGGTCGGACATGGTAGGGAAATCCACAAATATAAACTATATGGGGGAGGAAGCTAATCTTGGCAATATTGGTGTAGAACTTAAGCTGGCCTCTGGGAGAAATAGTGAAGCACTGCACTGCCACTGGATCATAATTAACAAGGCAGGCAAGTAGCTCGTTTTCAGTCTGACCAATTCTTGTCGTGGATAGGAGAATCAATCAGGTTGACGGAAACTGTTCCGGTTCAAATATTTAGAGAAGTGAGGTTCAGCATGAATATGTTTACCATTGAAGTCAGCCAGGGTTGATCGTGCGATAGCTTGAGACTTGGATGTAACTGTCACAAGGTGTGAATGATAGGAACAATTGCAAAAGGAAACTTTGTCTACTTTTTGGAGACATTGTTGGAAGAGAAGGGCATTGTCAGAGTAAGGGGCTGTGGGGGGGAGTCGCAAAGACTCGATCCCACATGGCTGGAACAAATAGAGTACTCAAAAGATTTGCAGGGGTGGAAGCAGTAAAGGACAAAGGCAGGAGGAAGATGGGTGGTGAGTGTGGGGAACAATAAGGATGAATAGAATTATTAAGAGAAGGGTTAGACAATGTAGAAGACCGTGCATTAGGAGATGGAGTGGATGATGATGGGAGAGAGGAAGAGATAATTTCTCAAGATTGAGAAATGACCTGTTTCGGAAGGGAGGGAGGAGGAAGTATTAGTATCAGTGGTCGGAGAAGCAGGGGTCAGGAAACTAACAGTATCAAATTTAGATAGGCTAGTTGAAGGAACGAGCCTTAATGCCCCTAATAAGGGTAATGGTTAGAAGCGAAATGAATGTGCTAGACATCTAAGGTCATATAGCACTATAGGAAAGTATAGTAAAGGGTGATGACGGGTGATAGTTGCTATTGTAAGGTTAATGGGTGAATGGGTTATGGTGGTTTATGTAAGGGAATTAGATCAAGTGAAGGATATGATGGTCTGGTCTGTGAGAACGGAAACCGCGAATTCCAATGTAGGAGAGCTATATCTTAGCTGATTTATGAGTGATAACGTATACAGTACGTGTTGGGGAATTTGAAGGGGAGGGAGTTAGGGGGTGAGATAAGGAATTAGAGGGAGGCGTTGGTGTTACATCAAGAGCGGTATCAGGTGGTGGAGGATCTGGGGAAGGTCATAACTGTGACATAAGGGATTCACGTGTGTATCCAGGAGGGAGTGGGAGGGAAGGAGGGTTAATATAGGTGTTAGAGCTGAGGGGATGGGTTGTGTTGAGAGGGAGTAGGACAATCACTATAACTATAACACTATAAACTCTAACATTCAACGGTCTTTATCTTAATCGTTTACTCATTTTTACCCTTTTCGTCACAATACTTTACCATAGTGCTATATGACCTAAGATGCCGCACATTTATTTGTTTCATTATATTGGTGGTGTCCTGCCCCTGTCCGACCATATCGACCCCTTCCTCGTAAATATCAGAAATGTTGGTATTTTGGCCATCCAGCCAAACATTGTCGCTCCATTGGCCCAACCTGGTCATGACTGTTCAAATTTATTTGCTCAGTCACACACGTGTTCCAAGTGTGGTGACTTCCATATCTTTTATAGGAGCTCCCTCACCTGCAAGCTCGACTGAGGTAGCAGTTCTCAAATTCAAACTAGGTATCACCCTTAGTAAGGCCAGACAGGAAGCATGGCGACGAGGTTCTTCTCTTTCTGCCTATTCTAAAAATCTTCATCTCTCTGCTTCCCTCCCATCTTCTTAAGATGTCTCACTATCTCATCTAGTATATTTTCCCTCAACCCCGAACCATCCTACCTCTCCCCCAGTCAAATTTCCTTTCCATTGTAAATCCAGATACCCCAATGCTTACACCTCCTCCTCACTTTACCTGTCGCACTAGGCAATCTAAACGTTCCACTCCATCTTTTATCGCATCTTCTACACCCTCCTCTTCCACTACTACTCGGACATCTATCTCCTCTTCTCCTCACAAGAGAACCTTGTTTCTCAGACCTCCTCACCCAACTCCCCTCCAGAATCCCTGGAAAACATCCAAAAAATCAAAAACAGGACCCAAGAGAATGTTCTGCTCCCACATCCACCTGCAATCCCTTTATTCCCATTCCTTCTTCATTCAAAGTATTTGCTGATATTCATCCTCCTCCTCAAGTTTCCCTTACCCTTCTTCCTCCCACTCTTTCCCAACACACCCTATCCTCTCCTTCTCCAGGTGCATCATTCTCTTTTCTTCCCCCATTATCCTTGCCTCTCCCTCCTGGATGCTCATGTGAATTCCTCCAATCGCAATAGTGTATTTCTCGGGATCCCTCGCCCCTGACATTCTGCCTTATATTGTGCTGCCTTCCCCAGTCACCTTATTTCATTCCCCGGATTCTTCTCCTCTCACTTCTCCAACAGCCATCTCTACACGCATTATCCGTTCATTATTTCATAATAACTATTTTGCCATTTTCCTTAAACAATGTTCCTAAATCTTTTCCAACCACAGGTACACTCCATATCATCCAATCGCCCTACGGCCTTAACCCTTTCCTATTACTAATCTTCGCCTTACTTCATTTGCTCCCCCACTTTACCCTTTTCACTAACATTCTATCCTATAACGTTCTATAACCTTCGACAAATATCTATCTATATCTATCTATATCTATCTAATCTATCTATTTGTCTATCTGTCTGTCTATCTGTCTCTGTC
>NC_091553.1:30948951-30951451 GCF_042767895.1 Penaeus vannamei
AGCCCAGGTAGTAATATGAATATGTTTGCAGATGACGCAAAGATACAAAAGAGGATAATAGACAACGTCTCATGCAAATGCCTCCAAAGTGACATCGAGAACTTATTCACGTGGAGTTGTACATGGAAAATGCAATTCAATACCAATAAATGCCACGTACTCAGGTTTGGAGAAAGTAGAAATCGCCCACTATTCCAATACAAATTAGGGGGCGCAGTATTAGATACAGCTGGCAGGGAAAAAGATCTGGGGATAATCATAAATAGAAACCTAAATCCAAATGACAATATAAATGAAAAGGTCCACAAAATGTTAGGACTGATTGCCAACATGAAGAGGGCATTCGTGTATGTGGACGAAGATATGGTAAAGAAGATTATTAAAGCAATCATAAGACCAAGTCTTGAGTACGGTGCAGTGGTATGGAGTCCACACTTAAAGAAAGATATTGACAAACTGGAAAGAGTCCAAAGAGCGGCGACAAGATGGGCACCTACCCTAAGAGATCTGAGTTACGAAGACTGACTACAGAAATTAGGAATTACTACCTTGGAAGAAAGAAGGAAAAGGGGGGACATGATTATGCTTTTCAACTGCATCACAGGAAGAGTGAAGATAGATAAGGATGACTTTTTGATCTTGAACACAAGAAGAACGAGAGGACACAACAAAAAGTTGACAGTGAAAAGAGGTGATAAAGATGTAAAAAAATATAGTTTCCCAAACAGAATTATTGAATGTGGAACTGTCTCCCCAATCAAGTAGTGTGTGCCAAAACTGTGCATCAATTTAAAAAGTTGTTCGATAATTTAAATATAGCAGACGGGACCACCTGAGCATAGCTCTTCTCCCGTATTCAAACAACTAGGTAAGAACAACTAGGTAAGAACACACACACACACACACTCACACACATATACATATATATATATATATATATATATATATATATATATATATATATATATATATATATACATATATATACATACATATATGTTTGTATATGTATATATACATACATACATACATACATATATATATATATATATATATATATATATATATATGTATATGTATATATATAGGTATATATATGTATATATATGTGTGTGTGTGTGCCTCACTGTGTATGTGTGCCTCTGTGTGTGTATGTGTGCAAGGTCTATATAACATATATATGTATATATGTATGTGTGTGTGTGTGTGTATGTATGTATTATGTATGTATGCATGCATGCGTGTGTGCCTCTGTGTGTGTGTGTGTGAGACATATATGTATATATGTGTGTGTGTGTGTGTTTGTATGCATGTATGTATGCATGCGTGTGTGTTTATGTGTGTGTGTGAGTGTGTGTTTGTGTGTGTGTGTGTGTGTGTGTGTGTGTGTGTGTGTGTGTGTGTGTGTGTGTGTGTGTGTGTGTGTGTGTGTGTGTGTGTGTGTGTTAGGGTGGGTACGTGGCAGTATAATATATATATATATATATATATATATATATATATATGTGTGTGTGTGTGTGTGTGTGTGTGTGTGTGTGTGTGTGTGTGTGTGTGTGTGTGTGTGTATTATATATATATATATATATATATATATATATATATATATATATATGCACACACACACACACACACACACACACACACACACACACACACACACACACACACACACATATATATATATATATATATACATACATACATACACATAGAAATATGTGTGTGGGTGCGTGCGTGTGTCATACATGCATGTATGTGTTATTCCCACAGCCATAATCTGTATCTGAAAACAGAAAACTAGACGATGCCTCACAAGACTCCTGACACAAGACTAAAAAAACACCTACACAGCAAACTAGACACAGAAACAAACTGCAGACGGTGCCAAAATCCAGAAGAAACAGTTAAACGCATAAAACTACAATGCCCAAGATTTCACTGTGATAGAACCAAACTATTAAGAGGCACTAAAGACAATAAAAATAATTATTCCAAATATTTTTTTATTAATAATGGGAAAATCATCCTCCAGCTAAGAAGTACTACTAAGCATATGGAAATTTTACAGATCAGGAATAATAAATTTCATATGTGTGTGTGTGTGTTTGTGTGTATATGTGTGTGGGTGGGTGGGTGGGTGCGAGGCTGTATAACACACACACACACACACACACACACACACACACACACACACACACACACACACACACACACACACACAAACACACACACACACACGCAAGCAAACACAAACACACACACACACACACACACACACACACACACACACACATATATATATATATATATATATATATATATATATACATATATATATATGTATATATACATATATATATATAATATATATATATATATAAACATATAGAAATATATGTGAGTATGTGAATGTGTATGATATGAGTGTGTATGTGTGTATGTGTGTGTGTGTGTGTGTGTGTGTGTGTGTGTGTGTGTGTGTGTGTGTGTGTGTGTGTGT
>NC_091553.1:30958951-30973951 GCF_042767895.1 Penaeus vannamei
CTCTTCATCCTAATTGTCCGACCCCTCGCAGAACTCCTTCACTCCACACTTCGCCATCTTCCTCTCGCCCTCGTCCTTCCACTGCCTCTTCCTCTGCAAACCATCTGAGTACTCTCTTTGGGCCAGCCAAGTTGGATCCATTCTTTGTGATTCCCCCCACACCCCCTATTCTGAGAATACACTTCTCTTTCAGCAGTGCCTCCAGAAACAAATCGGCAAGGTTACCTTTTGCAGTCGCTCTGATTGTTCATGCCTTGTCAAGATTACATCAAAGCCCAAGTTCGTCCACTATCTACCCTAACCTTACTGGCAAACCCATTCCTGCCGAACCTCACCCATCTTTTAATACTTGTGCTGGAACTGTTTCTATTCCCCCAAATGCTTGTCCCATATATAACAAGGACTGGTCAGACTGTGAAAATGACCTACTTTCCTGCCTTGGTGAATATGATGCAGTGGCAGTACAGTGTTACACTCTTCCTCCCAGAGGCAAGCGTAAATCCCATACCAATATTGTCAAGATTAGCTTCTATAGACAAGACCTCCCCCATCAGGTTTATATTGGTGGATTGTCTTATTATTTAGATAATATCGACCTCTTCCTCGTCAATGTTGGTGTTTTGGCCACCTAGCCCTCTATGTGCCCAACGTTGTCATGACCTTTCAAATTGCCATGCTCAGTCACGTACATGTGCCAATTGTGGAGACTCCCATAATGTGTTTTATAGGAGCTGCCCTGCCTGTAAGTTTGAATATGAGGTAGCAGTCCTCAGATTTAAACTAAGCCTCACTCTACTTGAGGCTAGACAACTTATTTGAAAACAGTCCTATGCTCTGCTCCCCCACCGTCTACACAAGATGTTTCTGCATCTGCCCAGGTATCTCTCCCCTATACCCTAAACCTAAGTCCTATGTCTACTCACCCTGTCCAACAGCCAAATCCATTTTCCATTCTAAATCCAGATATTCGTATCTCTACCACTTCCCAGATACATACGCCTCCTCCTCACTTTTGTTGTTGTACCAGGCAACCTAAAAGTTCCATTCCACTGAACACTGCTCCCTCATCCACCCCCCAATTCTTCTGTTCCTACTTATGCTACATTTAAAGTATTTGCAGATATCCATCCTCCTACACCCTCCCAACATACCCCACCCTCTCTACCGCTTCCACTTGAATACTCACACGAATCCCCTCTACCACAACAGTGTCCTTCTCCAGACCCCTTCTCTCCAGATATTCTTCCTGATACTTCACCACCTTCCCCAGTCTCCTTTTCTCAGCCTCTGGATTCTTCTCCTCCTACTTCTCCAACAGCCACCTCTATTTTCCTTGATCAATATCCCTACTCCTTCCCCAGTCACAGATACACTGCAATTCACTCAGTTGCTCTACCCCCTTATATTCCCCCAACCCCTTCCCAAAATACCTCACCCTTCAACCAGCCAAACCAAAACCACCTCCAAAACCTGACTCTTTTCCACATACCTCATCCTCTCAACAACCCCCCCCCCCCAAATCCCCCCCAAAAAAACATCCTTCCCCACCATCCCTCCCACTCCCTCCTGGATACACATATATCTCTTTTATCACAATATCCTTCCCCAGACCCTACTGTCCCTATCGAACCCCCAGACACTACTCCTTCACCTACTCCAGATCCTTTATCTCAACCCTCAGATACCTAATCCCATACTACTAAGACAGTCATATCTACTGCTATCACCTGATATCTACATTCCTTCCCCAGTCACAGATTTACTTAATCACTCTACCTCCCTCCTTTCCCTTTTCGTTACCATACTTTCCTAAACCACTCTCTAATCTTTGACATCTAACACCTTCCCCTCCTCCCAGATGCCTTTCCTACTTTTCAACAGCTATCTCTATTCTTCCTTGAACATTTTTCCTGTACCTTCCCAAGTGACAGATTCGCTATAATTCCCGCAATCGCCCAACCTCCTTCACCCTCCCCTTTTTACTAATTTCTGCTCTAGTTCACTTGCTCCCCTTTTTCCCCTTTTCACTACCATACTATCCTATAACGCTTTCAAACCTTTTACATCTTAACACATTTCATTATAATCTTTAATTCTACTTTGCCCTTTCCGACGCAATACTTTACCATAGTGCTATATGACCTTTGATGTCTAGCACGTTTAATTTCAAACATAAAAAAATAAGTTTTAACAAAATTAATATTTTTATTGTTGTAGGGAAAAGAAGTGGATTACAATACATGATACAACTATGAAGATCTACAAGTGGGTCCCAGTTATTTCAGATGTAAGTTTTTACAAAATTTTTCTAACTTGCAAAGATAGATATGTACAGAACATCTAAAAATTATATTTATCTGCAGTTTGAAACAGGATTTTATGTAGATATCCATTTATCAAATAAATGAATATATGAATTAAATCTGCTTTAGAGGTAGCTTTTTTTGTAAAAGTGAATTTTTTATTCATTTGTTTCTTTTGAGTATTGTATACGAACCAAATATTTTTTTCCAACAGGACCGAAAGAAGAAAAATAGTAGTTCCAACAAGGAGAACCGAATGTGCAGTCGTGACAGCAGTATGTCTGCCTTTCACATGGGGGGGGATGATTCTAATACAGGTATCTCTTTTTTTCCTTATATGTTTGTTATTCTGATTTATCTAGAATCGTTGCAAGTCCAATCAGTAGTGGCTGAAATATTTGGCAAAGAATAAAGACAGTATGTTGATGTAATTTGCATTTGAAACTGAGAAAGGTATTATGCATGCTTTGTCTCTTGATTGTACAAAAGATAAACCAGAGAAGGTAATCTTTAACTTTAAACTTTAAACAGCTGTAAACTTGATCTGTAGAATTTCATATTCTCAGCTGCAATAGATTTTAACTGGTAATGAAGTTCTTCAAGAGGCCCCCCCATACACAAACATGCACATATATTTCCACAAATTACTTCAGCTCTTCCTTTAATGATTATTTTCATTTTTCCCCAGCCATGTCCATGATGAGTGACTCACAAGATGCCACAGATTTCTCTTCAAGTCAATTCAATATCTCAGAAGATTCTAATTCCGAGCCTCCTTTCAAGAAGAAGTTAGCTGAGTGAATGAGAATGATGATTCAAATGTAATCATAAGAAATAGGCTAAGTGAAAATATTTCCGTGAATAACTTATCGAGTGTCAGTGGATAATAACTTCATGATGTAATTTATAATGGAATACAAATTTCTAACCATTCATTAGGAAGAGTATTTTATGTGTAAAGAACTAGGATTTTTCATTTGTTTATTATTTTTTCAAATGTTTATACGTATGAGCAAGCGCACAGATGACAATTTTTCAGGGTTGCTAAGACCACCAGTTTATATTTATATTACCTAAAATATTGATAGGATTCTTAATATGTTCAAAGTAACTCTTTGAATTAATGTACCTCTTTCCAAAATTTAAACTATATTGTGGTGAAGACTTACTGCATATTTTTCTTCACTATTTGATTTTCATAACATTTGCATATTCCTGTAAGCTGTGTATTAAAATCATACTTGTTTGTACATACTTCATACAGTGGAATTGTACAAATGTTGGTATTTTGTAAAAGGTTCTTTGAATTACATCTTTGACAGTTAAAATTTCATTTATTATTTGAATGTCATTATTGATTTATTAAAGTCGTTAGCATTACTGGCTTTTTTATTTCTTTAAGCAAAAATCAGTTATTTTGATTTGTAAAGTGTTATAAGAAGCATATATTGCAATTATTTTCAGGGGACCGTCACCATGTAATCTGGGGTGCCCTTAATATGGGACCTAGATTTATTTTACTATTTCTTTTTGATTGGTAACCTTTTAGATACAGTACATCTCTAGTTTGGTCTCATTTAGCAAATAAGTAAATCAAATAAAAAATGAAATTGTATTTCTTGTCTTTTGCACCATTTTCTTGAGTTAATCATATCATAATAAACAACCTAAGTTGATGAAAACAATTTGATATCTTTCAGTGATTATGTAAAACTGGCACTGATGATTTTTTTTCCTTTTATTAGTCTCAATAACTGATTTTGAATTATCAAGAAAAAACAAAATTCTGTCTCAATCTTACTTTAAAAAGTAGCAAAAATGGTACTGTCTTTACAAAATGCATAAAAAAGAAGAAAATCATAAAAGTATTGATAAAGATATAAACAAAATAATAACAATAAAAGACATAGCAGTTTGAATATATAAATCATATTGGACATTACATTGACTGTCAGATTTTGAATCGCTATTGCCACAGCAAGCCACAAACTAATATTCTGAGAGTTTACAGATGTTGCTTCAAGTTAATTCCATGGACCCATGATTTTTTACTTAACTTTCCCATAAAAGTTGATAAAATTATTTCATTAGGTATGTCTACAGACTGAGTGATATGGGTATGCACAGAGGGGAACAAAAGAAGTTACTGTCTCTATTTTTTATTATTTCTTTACCAAACTGTCATACTCTAGGTCAGTCTTGCCTAATCCCTCTATTTTTTTTTTTTTTTCAGGAAGAAAGAAAGAAAGAAAGAAAAAGAAAAAAAGACCAAAAATGTGACGGTCCCTTTAAGCCATGGGCAACTAAGTATATGTACTGTCTATAGATGACCTCAAAACTCCTCACCAAGGAGTCAATTAGTAAGCTTGGTGCTTTTATCAAATGAGATAGAAATGTGTATTTGTATATCAGCCTCTGTATACACCAAGTATTTGCATATAAAAAGGACACTAAAAACTAAGTTTCAACCATTTACCATTGTATTGTATATACTTCTCAAATATGAACATCAACATTAATAGATGGTTTATGGCTTCCAACAAATTCAATTTGTTATAGAAGTAGTTTGAATCAAGTACATTTATATATGGGGATAACTATGAAGTGATAAATGGAGACCCAAAACACAACTATTGAAGCCATGTTGGATGGGAAAGCCATATTCTACACAGGGTTTTGTTGTCGGAAATGGTGCTGTAGGTTATTGCCCCTCACTCCAAGCTTCAAGTCGTACCTGCTTCGAACTTTCTGAAGGTACTTCTGATCCCAGAATTTCCTAGAATAAAAAATTATTGATGATGAAACACAGAGGGGAATTCATGGGAGAGAAAATGAGAGAAAACATCAACAATACTATATTACAGAAGTTGAGAAAAATGTTTTTGTCTAGTAATATTCAGACATTAATTAAACGAGTCTGAGGAGTAATCCTCTTTCAACACAACTTACTTCACTGCATCATTTCCACTGGTTCCTGTCCAGCCAAGTGAGCGATAATGTGCTAGAAGGCTTCGGAAAGTAGATCCATGCTTCTTCTTCTCTACTTCCTTGCGGTAGGGATTCAAATTTTGCCTGTACATGGAAATTGATATTAGAAAGTGCAGCTGATTATAAACTTGTCATTTATATCTTCATTATTTTTTTTTTTCCTATACCTATTATTATTTTTTTTCCTAAACCTATTTCTGTCTCAGAATGTACAAATACAAATTTATGTGTGGCATCAAGGACAGCCTTTTGTCAATATGGTAGGAGGGATTAAGTCTCTTTCCAAGTAGAGGCTCCTCTAACTTTTTTTTCTTTCTTTCTTTTAACCCACTAACGATGGGTGTCCCACATATGAGGCACCCGAAAAAATAAACATTGCTGGATGTCCTGCCAGTGTGACGCTGTATCGGGGCTTGCGCTCGGACGCAGCAGCGGGCCGCAGGCAGAGTCGAGGCCAGCCCCACACGCCGATTTTGTAGCTGCCCAGAATCTTTTATTTTCGGCTTTAAAATATACCGGTGTTATTGGGTTAACCATCTCCTATATAAAAGGGGATTTTGGGGAGATGCTCTTAAAAGAAACATGTGTAGTAAGCTACAGGGTGATTCAGTACGGTGGCCAGTTCCTTTGCACCCTGAATTTGACCCCACCCTTCTGACAGCACTCACTCACAGCTGAGTCAACTATGAGGGGGACTATCTGGAACCTTGCAATTGCAAAGCAGCACTCTTCCATGACCTATGCCACTTCTGCCCACCATGCCCCCCCCCCCATCCCAGATGGGGGGGGGGGGGTCAAATTGAGTATAGTATAGGTACATGGATGAGGAAACTACCAAACGACTATTAAGGCCCTGCTGTGGCTTGTTGCTTTACAACTAATGAGCGCCCAGGTACACCTATGTGGACTTTTGCTTGTTGCCATCGTGCATACGGCATTTGATTATGACACTGCCCATAGATATGAGTTTGTGAATGTTCAAGGAACAATTTTATACCAATATCAGGAAAAAATTATATCACCATGATTTATGACAAAATATTTTGTGAAATATAAGTTTTGTAAGTTTTGTGTCCTTTTACATACGAAATATGCTTCCATCGAGACTCCCTGGTAATATATTGTAGGTTACGAAGTAATCTGTACATATACCGTGTACGAAACACTAATGTTTGAAAATAGCCATATCAGTAAGAATTGAAATATTTCCATTACATTTTACTCAACAGTCGTTACATCACAGTATGGGTAAATTTGATTTGGTTGTTACTGTTGTAAAGGCTGATTCAATACGAAGGTTACCTAAATGTCGGATTTTTGAACTTCGGATGCATAAGCAAGATACTGATTATTTTATATTGATGATAGTACTCAGTAATACCCGCTCTGAAATAAAAACTATATGGAATATTGAGATCGTTTGTGTGCGCAGTCTAGAGTTAAAAAATCTATTGTATTTGTTTTATGTGCTCCTGATAAAAAATAATATGTTTAAATGTTACCGTAGGTCTTAGGTTCCATAAATTCGCAAATATCCCACCACACCTCAGCGTCTGCATGATTTTATGCACTTCTGAGTAAAGATAATGGGTGTAAATGGCTAATCAACAACTCTACACTCTTTTGCCTTTGCAATCTGTTAATATAGACAATTATTAAAGAAAACAGTTTATAGGGTAATTAATATATTCTATTCCTCTAGATATAAAAGTCAATGTAGGCCTATTAAATGAGGATGATTCATTTTTTAAAACTTTATGTATGTGTGTTCACGTACATATGATCCTCCTCGAAAATTATAAACACCCAGTGACCATCTCCCCCTCGCTCCCCGTGTGGAGAATGGGAAAAATTCAACGACTTCGGTAAGTTCTCGAATTCCATACTAAATTTTAAAATTGCCAAAATTGAACCACCATGTTGTATTCATGTTAGGACTTTATAATTAGAATGATTTTGTACTTATGTTGCCATCCACAGTTCCCCATTTCTTCAAAATTGAAGTAAAAAGGGAGAGAGAGAGAGAGAAAAAAAAAAGTTTTATCTGGTTTAGACTAGTTGTTTCTCTGTTTCAATACATGTATTAAACTTTTCAGACAAAAATATATATTTTTATATATATGGAAACAAACAAACAAACAAACAAACAAAAACTATGGCAAATCTTTCCTATTGAAAATGGTAATTCCGACTGACTTGGTAATCATCGCATCGCAAAGTACACTAAATAAACTTATATACATATATATATATATATACATATATATATATATATATATATATATATATATATATATATATATATATATATATATATATATATATATATATATATATATACACATATATACATATATCATTAGATTTAGAGAAAAATAACAGAGATAATAACAAACTTTGGCAAGTGGTCAAAATATAATACTCCGCTGTTTCTTGCATGTAAATGGCCGATTTTAAAGTTTTGACAATTAAAAAATATAATTTTTTTAATGCTGAAAAAACAAAAACAAAAATAGTACTCTATGTCAACCAGGAAATGTAAAAATCGGCCATTTACAAGTCCTTAGGCTAGAATAGATCTAACACATGAATTTTTTGTGGTTTGTTCAGGACAAAACTGTGGGCCACATTATATACAGAAGAGGGGAAAAAAAGGTGGGGGGGGGGGGCTAAACAATTCTATATTATGCAAAAAGAATCAATGAGTTATCTCCATCCAATTTTTTTTTTTTTTTTTTTTTTTTTTTTTTTTTTTTTTTTTTTTTTTATGATGAAATGAGTAGGGAAAGGTGGTCCCTTCAACAAACATAACATACAAAAAAGAAACCTGAACTAACTTGTAGTATCGCCTGAGAGACCTGTGACCTATTACAGCACCCGATGGTAACACAAGTTCACTTTCATCTCCTGTAATAATATTGGCTTCCACATCATCATCTGGGGATGCAGATTCTGAAAAAAGGAATCAAAATGAATTCAAATATGCAGGAAGGATCAATCATAATGAAAAAGATAATAACTATAATGTAGACATTTGTAAATAACTATGTAACAGATTAGATTGGGGTCTTACCAGCATCAGGATATGATGTGGAATAGTCATAGAAGTCACCATATTCCAGAATTGTGTCTCCTTTTAATTCAATATAACTGTGCTTTTGGTCTTCAATGTGTTGTCTTATAGCTGTGAGAGAGGGGAGTCGTCGAGCTTTCCATTTGCAGACTAGGCATTCAAACCCACACCCGATCTATAAATGTATATTTTATAATTATTTAACCATCAACTGTGGAATTATACAAATGCAAGTGGGTCATGACCTATTTGAAATTTGAAACAATCTGAAACAGTTGCACTCTCTGAGCAGCATTTCAGGGGGACAGATTTTCAGTAAGATGTTAACCACTAGCCGACGGGTGGCATGTATGTACATGCCATGGCTGTTGTAGACCAAAAAACAGATGGCATCTCATCATGCCCATTCCCGCACCATTGGCATGTTAGACAGAGTTTGTTTTTCTCTGATAGTAGAGGCTTCATTTATTTATTAAAGATTTTAGGCAATAGCACCTATAATGAAGGTAAACCTTCAAAATTATAAAATTTTTATTAATTATAGAAAAATAAGAGCTTTTAGGTGCCAAATGTCGCCCACAAACTACTAAACTAGCCAGGCACAGACAGGAAACTGCCAATGCGTGCCAACAATCCCATTATTAAATTCACTTGCTAAACTTTTATTCCCGTCGGGAGTGGGTTAACAGTACAACATTTAAACCCTTGTTGCATGTTTTACATATTGCTACCATTATGGTACAACAATATGCTTTCTGTCCTAACTCAATGCCTCTAGGAGAATTTGGGGTGTGCTGTCTCTCCATTCAAAGGAGTATGTGTAGCTGACTGTGCTTGCCTTTGAGGCTTATTTCAGATGTGACCAGTGTGTAGCACTTACCATGTCAAACCAAAAAAGTGATATGATTTATCTTTGTACTACTTGTATTGATATAATTTTAATTATTTTTGCATATTCAGGTTAACATTATATTCATTTTAGCTGCTAGATTGAATCTGTAATAGCCTGATTATGTAAATCCGAGTCCATTTTAATATATGAGATGTGTTACACACTGTTATATAACAATGCGAGTAATTGACACAAGGAGACTGATCATGTAAACTTTATTGAAAGGTTCCTAAAGCATCACAACAGTACCAAGAGAGTGCAATATTTGGTGCGAGACATTTTCCAGGAATAATGAGCAAATTATTTAGGTAGTAATCACCCCCCTTTTATTAAAAAAAAAAACCAATAAAAGCATTTCACATCCTGTTCTCCCTCAGGCAATGCTGCAGGCCATGTGACATGTGGGCATATTATAATTCAACAGTGTCCTGTCAATAGATTGGCATGAGAGTAGGTTTGCAAGTGATATTCAGCATCTAAAAGCTTTTATTTTGCTATGATTTTTAATATTTTCATAAATTTGAAGGTTTACCTTCCCTTTAGGTGCTATTGCCTAAAATCTTTTCCATATAAATGAAGCCGCTAATATTGGAGAAAAACAAGCTCCATCTGATGACCTAATGGCACGGGAATAGTCATGATATGATGCCATCTGCTACTCTGTCCACAACAGCCATGGCATGCGAATACATGCCACCTAGTGGCAAGGAGTTAACCCTATACTGGCTGGAGCTTTATACACCAAACTGGACCATGCGCCAGGAAGTCAGCTGCTCCAGGGATGATTTTGTGCCCATAATGCATGCTATTGGGGATGATTACAGCTGCAGCAGATATTGATGACACATATCTTAACTCAATAGATATTGATGACCCACTATCCACCTACAAGGGTCATTTTTAGATTAAGCCCAACTCTGTACAGGTGGGCTTCATCTAGAAAAGGGAAACCTGAACTGTTATGACTTTTTGGGTCTCCTTGCCATCAATGAGGACATTAACAAGACTTCCTCTCCTTCAGAAATTTACAAGGCATTCATCACATATGACCTGATGCCCAACTTCTTGGCTGAAACCAATGGATTGCTAAGGCCCACCCCGACCAAAAAAGGACTGCATCAAAGCTGTACATACTTCTGATCCGAGTTGTCAGAAAGTTGCAAATGGAGCATTACTTATCTTACAATTGAATTTTAGCGACATCTGTTTTGCTTAACATCATGCTAAGAATCTGCTTTAACTAGATCTCAGCCTACATCTATGAGAGCCTCTAGGAGTACATCATATACGTGCAATTTGTCATCTTCACCCTGAGTAGGAGGGCAATTAGCTTTGAATGTTTACAAGTTGTGTGTCAGCCCTGAAACCACTGCTGGCTGTTATATCACAGAAAGTTGTTGGTAAGTTGATGGTAGATGTGGAACTTTTTTGCAAAGCACCACTTATTACAATAACCAGTGATCATCCTTGAGTCTATACCACTACCTTCAATGCTGCCAAACAAATGCTGTCAGTACGATAAAGATGTCACAAAAGCACATGCCAAAGGATTTCAAGACATCTAAGATGTAGGTGATGTGCACTATCAAAGTACAGCAACTTCGGGCATGCTTGCAGTGGGTGGACAAAAAGCCCATCACCATATTCTCCACTGTCCAGTGAGGTAGAGGATACTCTGCATCTCGGAAAAGCCTGAAGTTTTAAAAGAAAGTCTTCTTTCTCTTAGATATGGCAGTGATAAATACCCACTGCATCTACAAGTAGTTAGGAAGATGACCACAGCCATGTCAATTTGAGATGGACATTGCTTGCAGAATCATGAATGAATTCCTACTGTTCCACACAGTCTGAAGTATGGCCACCATATGTTACATTTCTAACATGTCTACTCCCCATGTTGCCAAGGAGACTGAGGATGGCAAGGCCTACCAAGAGATGGTTAACTACTAAAACTAATAGTTGTTTGGAGGTGGAAAAGGACAAGTAAAATTGTATGCATTTAGTTTTTGTGGAGATCAAGAGTTGATGAAAAAGAATTGATAAAAATAAAAAGCTTTATCGTACTGATACCCAGGATGTGATGGGAGGTGAAAAAAAGAAAGAAAGAAAGAAAAAAAATGTCACAAATTATGAAACTACTAATTTTCATAAAAGCCATATTGCATCATAGTGAGAAAAAAAATTTATGTACATTCGCCATACGGATAATGTTTTGTATATCCCGTAACTGCCTAAAAAATAGGTTGACTCATTATACACTAATAAAATTACTTTTTTTAACCACAGGAAATATCAAATGTTGCTAAGCTCTTCTGTGTGGCCTGCCAAGACTGGAAAATATTATCATGGGAGTGCATGAGACTTATAAACAGATCCTTCAAGGCGGGCTGGTGACTGACTGAATAGTCCATAGTCATTGGGTTGAAATAATGATATATATTCTTTATCAACTTCCATTTCCTAAATGCAATATGTCTGATATTACAATCAAAAGACCGTTAAGCCATACAAATATACAATACAATGATGACAGGCACACAGAAGCAATTAACAACCTTCCCAACGAGACAATCCCTAATCAAAACTTGTACATGAAACCATCATAGACAAAAAACACACACATACACACACACACACACAAAGACACACACAAACACATACACACACACACACACACACACACACACACACAAACACACACACACACACACGTATATAGAGCCAATCAACATGATGTTCACTTGCATGATATCATGAATGCATGATGTACCTTCCCTACACAAAGAAAATAGATATGATCCTTTTGGATATTTAACTCACCAAGATCCACCAGAAATTGGAACTTTTCCAATGGCTACGATCCTTACATACTAATCATATATAATTTATAAAGCAATGGTAGAGAGAGTTGTTAAAAAAACATTTTGGGACTTTAGATGTGCATATCATTAGGTACAATCAAGTTAATGTAATCTTAACATCTATCATACTTATAAAAATCAACCTACATATTATTTTCTGTAAGTGAAATAAAGATCAGTTATATTTAGAGAGAGAGAGAGAGAGAGAGAGAGAGAGAGAGAGAGAGAGAGAGAGAGAGAGAGAGAGAGAGAGAGAGAGAGAGAGAGAGAGAGAGAGAGAGAGAGAGAGAGAGAGAGAGAGAGACACACACACACACACACACACACACACACACACACACACACACACACACACACACACACACACACACACACACACACACACACTGCACACATACACGCACATGCGCGCACGCGCACACGCACACACACACACACACACACACACACACACACACACACACACACACACACACACACGCACACGCACACGCACACGCACACGCACACGCACACACACACACACACACACACTGCACACATACACGCACATGCGCGCACACACACACACACACACACACACACAAAAGTACAGGAGGGAGGAGGAAGAAAAGGAAAGAAGGTAAAGGAGGAGGAGGACGAAGAAAAGGAGTGAGAGTGAAGGTAAAAGTAAAGCAGGAGGAGGAAGAAAAGGAGAGAAGAAAAGGTAAAGGAGGAGGAGGAGGACCTATTTTACCACCAACTTAAATCTAAGCCTTATTTGACTTAAAAATAACACATGTCCTATGTTAAGTAAATGCAGCTCACTTAGGAACTTGTCAACATAAAAAAAAAAACATACCTTCCATCCAAGGTATGTCATAAGGCCAGCTACATCAGTACAATATTCCAAATCAGGTATGAAAAACTTGTGCACTTCTGTCATGTGTTGAAGCTTTTTCTCGAGACTTCCAGCATCATGACTGCAGAAGAGGCACACATTCAGGGGAATTGGCTCTCTTTCTTCATCCTCCCACTCATCACTGTCCACTTCTTCAACCTGAAGGTGTTGAAAAGATATGAGAAATTTGCTGCTTTATTAAACCTTATTTATAGTTAATACACTGGTTCACAGAAAAATTCTTGTTTTCTACAGTTGCTCTTTAACTGTAATTTAAACTATGATAAATTTTGATCATTCTTCTTACCTCTAAATCTTCATCCTCATCTTCTGGCTCTTCCTTTCTCTTTGCAGATAAGGCAGTATTCTTCTGATTTTCCGAGACTGAAATTGTAACCAATTAAAAAATTACCCTGCTACCACACTCATTTTCACACCACAAAGTATTAAGTTTAATGTAATAAAAAAGTGTAATATGTCATGTTATGAAAAGCCCTCTGTATCTAATATAAAATATTAATACTTTTCATTACTCTCCCTCTTCAAGCTAAACAGGGTTATCACATGGTAATAAATGTTCCAACACACTCAACAATAATGATACCAAAACAGGGTTCCAATGAACAAGAATCACACAGACAAAATATCTTAAATATTCAATTCAATTTTCAGTTTCTATAAAACAAGGGTTCAGCATATGGAAAATGGCTCAGAGGGTCCACCAAAGAAAAAGGGATCAGAACCACTGCTCTATAATCTACACAACTCTAATTGTACATTGTGGATTTCCTATCACCTGGGACTGTGCTCATATGTATATAAAAAAAAATGTGAAAATTTTTACACTGCCTAGTTTGTTGCTCTTGCAGTAATTCTCACTTCAACTTGAGAAGAAATGAAAGCTGAACAAAGGCTTTGGATACAGAGATGGCTTTTTAAAAGAAAAGATGCCAATATCGTTTGGAAATCAGTATCAGAACTGCAAATGAAAAATGATCAAAGTGACAAATATCACTATCAAAGACCATCTTTGACCTTTGTCCCATCAAAATGTCCCTCCACTGCTATGGTAATGTTTATCATATTTTGCTACTACAGCTTTACAATAAATAAGCAGACTATCTTTATTTGATTAAAATATGACTACGTACATAACAAAAAAATTACAACATGCATGAGATAAAGTAAAACAAATTCCAGAGGCTAATTTACATTAACAGTGCCAAGCATAAGGTACTGATGGACAGTCAATCATCCAGGTCACTTGGATTTGTCCATCTACAGCAAATCCCTACATATACCATACTATATTTATGCAGGTTGAATCCCATTTAACAAACATTTACTGTTCAATGACTCTTATTTTCATACCATATCAATCAACGGTCTTCAACCTCTATGCAGTAAGAGTATCCCAACCATCATATTAGAATTACCTCATTAGAACCACATTCATATCCATTATCTTTTCCTTTTTCATTCATGCACAGACAAAGGTTTTCCTAAAAGATAGGGCACTGTCTTACCTTCAGCATATTTTATTGTCTTCTCCACATGTTTATTGGATTTCACATGATTGTCATAAGCCATTTGTGTGGCAAATGCCTTCTTACATGGCTTGCAGTATGGTTTTTGACTACCTGCATCAGCAGCAGCCTGAAGAATAAAGTCATTATCAACATTCACATAAAGAAAAATGTTGGGTTTCTGAATACAGTATAATCACCTGTGTTATTCTGCTGGTAAAAATATTTTCATTCTAAGTACAAAGTTATTAACCAAGTTCAAGTATGCATTTTCAACATTATTTCATTATAATCGCAACAGCATATAAAACTGGCATGGACATATAACACGTAACAAACATCAGAATGTTCAACTAAAACAGTAATTCTTTACAGTACAGACGCACTGGCCAAGCAGTCTCCAACTGCACGTCAAAAAATTTCTTTAACAATCTAAATTGCCATGACTGGTTGTGCCCGAGGAGAGAGTTGATATGG
>NC_091553.1:30994186-31006686 GCF_042767895.1 Penaeus vannamei
TCTCTCTCTCTCTCTCTCTCTCTCTCTCTCTCTCTCTCTCTAAATATAACTGATCTTTATTTCACTTACAGAAAATAATATGTAGGTTGATTTTTATAAGTATGATAGATGTTAAGATTACATTAACTTGATTGTACCTAATGATATGCACATCTAAAGTCCCAAAATGTTTTTTTAACAACTCTCTCTACCATTGCTTTATAAATTATATATGATTAGTATGTAAGGATCGTAGCCATTGGAAAAGTTCCAATTTCTGGTGGATCTTGGTGAGTTAAATATCCAAAAGGATCATATCTATTTTCTTTGTGTAGGGAAGGTACATCATGCATTCATGATATCATGCAAGTGAACATCATGTTGATTGGCTCTATATACGTGTGTGTGTGTGTGTGTTTGTGTGTGTGTGTGTGTGTATGTGTTTGTGTGTGTCTTTGTGTGTGTGTGTGTGTATGTGTGTGTTTTTTGTCTATGATGGTTTCATGTACAAGTTTTGATTAGGGATTGTCTCGTTGGGAAGGTTGTTAATTGCTTCTGTGTGCCTGTCATCATTGTATTGTATATTTGTATGGCTTAACGGTCTTTTGATTGTAATATCAGACATATTGCATTTAGGAAATGGAAGTTGATAAAGAATATATATCATTATTTCAACCCAATGACTATGGACTATTCAGTCAGTCACCAGCCCGCCTTGAAGGATCTGTTTATAAGTCTCATGCACTCCCATGATAATATTTTCCAGTCTTGGCAGGCCACACAGAAGAGCTTAGCAACATTTGATATTTCCTGTGGTTAAAAAAAGTTATTTTATTAGTGTATAATGAGTCAACCTATTTTTTAGGCAGTTACGGGATATACAAAACATTATCCGTATGGCGAATGTACATAAAAATTTTTTCTCACTATGATGCAATATGGCTTTTATGAAAATTAGTAGTTTCATAATTTGTGACATTTTTTTTCTTTCTTTCTTTCTTTTTTTCACCTCCCATCACATCCTGGGTATCAGTACGATAAAGCTTTTTATTTTTATCAATTCTTTTTCATCAACTCTTGATCTCCACAAAAACTAAATGCATACAATTTTACTTGTCCTTTTCCACCTCCAAACAACTATTAGTTTTAGTAGTTAACCATCTCTTGGTAGGCCTTGCCATCCTCAGTCTCCTTGGCAACATGGGGAGTAGACATGTTAGAAATGTAACATATGGTGGCCATACTTCAGACTGTGTGGAACAGTAGGAATTCATTCATGATTCTGCAAGCAATGTCCATCTCAAATTGACATGGCTGTGGTCATCTTCCTAACTACTTGTAGATGCAGTGGGTATTTATCACTGCCATATCTAAGAGAAAGAAGACTTTCTTTTAAAACTTCAGGCTTTTCCGAGATGCAGAGTATCCTCTACCTCACTGGACAGTGGAGAATATGGTGATGGGCTTTTTGTCCACCCACTGCAAGCATGCCCAAAGTTGCTGTACTTTGATAGTGCACATCACCTACATCTTAGATGTCTTGAAATCCTTTGGCATGTGCTTTTGTGACATCTTTATCGTACTGACAGCATTTGTTTGGCAGCATTGAAGGTAGTGGTATAGACTCAAGGATGATCACTGATTATTGTAATAAGTGGTGCTTTGCAAAAAAGTTCCACATCTACCATCAACTTACCAACAACTTTCTGTGATATAACAGCCAGCAGTGGTTTCAGGGCTGACACACAACTTGTAAACATTCAAAGCTAATTGCCCTCCTACTCAGGGTGAAGATGACAAATTGCACGTATATGATGTACTCCTAGAGGCTCTCATAGATGTAGGCTGAGATCTAGTTAAAGCAGATTCTTAGCATGATGTTAAGCAAAACAGATGTCGCTAAAATTCAATTGTAAGATAAGTAATGCTCCATTTGCAACTTTCTGACAACTCGGATCAGAAGTATGTACAGCTTTGATGCAGTCCTTTTTTGGTCGGGGTGGGCCTTAGCAATCCATTGGTTTCAGCCAAGAAGTTGGGCATCAGGTCATATGTGATGAATGCCTTGTAAATTTCTGAAGGAGAGGAAGTCTTGTTAATGTCCTCATTGATGGCAAGGAGACCCAAAAAGTCATAACAGTTCAGGTTTCCCTTTTCTAGATGAAGCCCACCTGTACAGAGTTGGGCTTAATCTAAAAATGACCCTTGTAGGTGGATAGTGGGTCATCAATATCTATTGAGTTAAGATATGTGTCATCAATATCTGCTGCAGCTGTAATCATCCCCAATAGCATGCATTATGGGCACAAAATCATCCCTGGAGCAGCTGACTTCCTGGCGCATGGTCCAGTTTGGTGTATAAAGCTCCAGCCAGTATAGGGTTAACTCCTTGCCACTAAATGGCATGTATTCGCATGCCATGGCTGTTGTGGACAGAGTAGCAGATGGCATCATATCATGACTATTCCCGTGCCATTAGGTCATCAGATGGAGCTTGTTTTTCTCCAATATTAGCGGCTTCATTTATATGGAAAAGATTTTAGGCAATAGCACCTAAAGGGAAGGTAAACCTTCAAATTTATGAAAATATTAAAAATCATAGCAAAATAAAAGCTTTTAGATGCTGAATATCACTTGCAAACCTACTCTCATGCCAATCTATTGACAGGACACTGTTGAATTATAATATGCCCACATGTCACATGGCCTGCAGCATTGCCTGAGGGAGAACAGGATGTGAAATGCTTTTATTGGTTATTTTTTTTAATAAAAGGGGGGTGATTACTACCTAAATAATTTGCTCATTATTCCTGGAAAATGTCTCGCACCAAATATTGCACTCTCTTGGTACTGTTGTGATGCTTTAGGAACCTTTCAATAAAGTTTACATGATCAGTCTCCTTGTGTCAATTACTCGCATTGTCATATAACAGTGTGTAACACATCTCATATATTAAAATGGACTCGGATTTACATAATCAGGCTATTACAGATTCAATCTAGCAGCTAAAATGAATATAATGTTAACCTGAATATGCAAAAATAATTAAAATTATATCAATACAAGTAGTACAAAGATAAATCATATCACTTTTTTGGTTTGACATGGTAAGTGCTACACACTGGTCACATCTGAAATAAGCCTCAAAGGCAAGCACAGTCAGCTACACATACTCCTTTGAATGGAGAGACAGCACACCCCAAATTCTCCTAGAGGCATTGAGTTAGGACAGAAAGCATATTGTTGTACCATAATGGTAGCAATATGTAAAACATGCAACAAGGGTTTAAATGTTGTACTGTTAACCCACTCCCGACGGGAATAAAAGTTTAGCAAGTGAATTTAATAATGGGATTGTTGGCACGCATTGGCAGTTTCCTGTCTGTGCCTGGCTAGTTTAGTAGTTTGTGGGCGACATTTGGCACCTAAAAGCTCTTATTTTTCTATAATTAATAAAAATTTTATAATTTTGAAGGTTTACCTTCATTATAGGTGCTATTGCCTAAAATCTTTAATAAATAAATGAAGCCTCTACTATCAGAGAAAAACAAACTCTGTCTAACATGCCAATGGTGCGGGAATGGGCATGATGAGATGCCATCTGTTTTTTGGTCTACAACAGCCATGGCATGTACATACATGCCACCCGTCGGCTAGTGGTTAACATCTTACTGAAAATCTGTCCCCCTGAAATGCTGCTCAGAGAGTGCAACTGTTTCAGATTGTTTCAAATTTCAAATAGGTCATGACCCACTTGCATTTGTATAATTCCACAGTTGATGGTTAAATAATTATAAAATATACATTTATAGATCGGGTGTGGGTTTGAATGCCTAGTCTGCAAATGGAAAGCTCGACGACTCCCCTCTCTCACAGCTATAAGACAACACATTGAAGACCAAAAGCACAGTTATATTGAATTAAAAGGAGACACAATTCTGGAATATGGTGACTTCTATGACTATTCCACATCATATCCTGATGCTGGTAAGACCCCAATCTAATCTGTTACATAGTTATTTACAAATGTCTACATTATAGTTATTATCTTTTTCATTATGATTGATCCTTCCTGCATATTTGAATTCATTTTGATTCCTTTTTTCAGAATCTGCATCCCCAGATGATGATGTGGAAGCCAATATTATTACAGGAGATGAAAGTGAACTTGTGTTACCATCGGGTGCTGTAATAGGTCACAGGTCTCTCAGGCGATACTACAAGTTAGTTCAGGTTTCTTTTTTGTATGTTATGTTTGTTGAAGGGACCACCTTTCCCTACTCATTTCATCATAAAAAAAAAAAAAAAAAAAAAAAAAAAAAAAAAAAAAAAAAAAAAAAAAAAAAAAAATTGGATGGAGATAACTCATTGATTCTTTTTGCATAATATAGAATTGTTTAGCCCCCCCCCCACCTTTTTTTCCCCTCTTCTGTATATAATGTGGCCCACAGTTTTGTCCTGAACAAACCACAAAAAATTCATGTGTTAGATCTATTCTAGCCTAAGGACTTGTAAATGGCCGATTTTTACATTTCCTGGTTGACATAGAGTACTATTTTTGTTTTTGTTTTTTCAGCATTAAAAAAATTATATTTTTTAATTGTCAAAACTTTAAAATCGGCCATTTACATGCAAGAAACAGCGGAGTATTATATTTTGACCACTTGCCAAAGTTTGTTATTATCTCTGTTATTTTTCTCTAAATCTAATGATATATGTATATATGTGTATATATATATATATATATATATATATATATATATATATATATATATATGTATATAAGTTTATTTAGTGTACTTTGCGATGCGATGATTACCAAGTCAGTCGGAATTACCATTTTCAATAGGAAAGATTTGCCATAGTTTTTGTTTGTTTGTTTGTTTGTTTGTTTCCATATATATAAAAATATATATTTTTGTCTGAAAAGTTTAATACATGTATTGAAACAGAGAAACAACTAGTCTAAACCAGATAAAACTTTTTTTTTCTCTCTCTCTCTCTCCCTTTTTACTTCAATTTTGAAGAAATGGGGAACTGTGGATGGCAACATAAGTACAAAATCATTCTAATTATAAAGTCCTAACATGAATACAACATGGTGGTTCAATTTTGGCAATTTTAAAATTTAGTATGGAATTCGAGAACTTACCGAAGTCGTTGAATTTTTCCCATTCTCCACACGGGGAGCGAGGGGGAGATGGTCACTGGGTGTTTATAATTTTCGAGGAGGATCATATGTACGTGAACACACATACATAAAGTTTTAAAAAATGAATCATCCTCATTTAATAGGCCTACATTGACTTTTATATCTAGAGGAATAGAATATATTAATTACCCTATAAACTGTTTTCTTTAATAATTGTCTATATTAACAGATTGCAAAGGCAAAAGAGTGTAGAGTTGTTGATTAGCCATTTACACCCATTATCTTTACTCAGAAGTGCATAAAATCATGCAGACGCTGAGGTGTGGTGGGATATTTGCGAATTTATGGAACCTAAGACCTACGGTAACATTTAAACATATTATTTTTTATCAGGAGCACATAAAACAAATACAATAGATTTTTTAACTCTAGACTGCGCACACAAACGATCTCAATATTCCATATAGTTTTTATTTCAGAGCGGGTATTACTGAGTACTATCATCAATATAAAATAATCAGTATCTTGCTTATGCATCCGAAGTTCAAAAATCCGACATTTAGGTAACCTTCGTATTGAATCAGCCTTTACAACAGTAACAACCAAATCAAATTTACCCATACTGTGATGTAACGACTGTTGAGTAAAATGTAATGGAAATATTTCAATTCTTACTGATATGGCTATTTTCAAACATTAGTGTTTCGTACACGGTATATGTACAGATTACTTCGTAACCTACAACATATTACCAGGGAGTCTCGATGGAAGCATATTTCGTATGTAAAAGGACACAAAACTTACAAAACTTATATTTCACAAAATATTTTGTCATAAATCATGGTGATATAATTTTTTCCTGATATTGGTATAAAATTGTTCCTTGAACATTCACAAACTCATATCTATGGGCAGTGTCATAATCAAATGCCGTATGCACGATGGCAACAAGCAAAAGTCCACATAGGTGTACCTGGGCGCTCATTAGTTGTAAAGCAACAAGCCACAGCAGGGCCTTAATAGTCGTTTGGTAGTTTCCTCATCCATGTACCTATACTATACTCAATTTGACCCCCCCCCCCCATCTGGGATGGGGGGGGGGGGGGCATGGTGGGCAGAAGTGGCATAGGTCATGGAAGAGTGCTGCTTTGCAATTGCAAGGTTCCAGATAGTCCCCCTCATAGTTGACTCAGCTGTGAGTGAGTGCTGTCAGAAGGGTGGGGTCAAATTCAGGGTGCAAAGGAACTGGCCACCGTACTGAATCACCCTGTAGCTTACTACACATGTTTCTTTTAAGAGCATCTCCCCAAAATCCCCTTTTATATAGGAGATGGTTAACCCAATAACACCGGTATATTTTAAAGCCGAAAATAAAAGATTCTGGGCAGCTACAAAATCGGCGTGTGGGGCTGGCCTTGACTCTGCCTGCGGCCCGCTGCTGCGTCCGAGCGCAAGCCCCGATACAGCGTCACACTGGCAGGACATCCAGCAATGTTTATTTTTTCGGGTGCCTCATATGTGGGACACCCATCGTTAGTGGGTTAAAAGAAAGAAAGAAAAAAAAGTTAGAGGAGCCTCTACTTGGAAAGAGACTTAATCCCTCCTACCATATTGACAAAAGGCTGTCCTTGATGCCACACATAAATTTGTATTTGTACATTCTGAGACAGAAATAGGTTTAGGAAAAAAAATAATAATAGGTATAGGAAAAAAAAAAATAATGAAGATATAAATGACAAGTTTATAATCAGCTGCACTTTCTAATATCAATTTCCATGTACAGGCAAAATTTGAATCCCTACCGCAAGGAAGTAGAGAAGAAGAAGCATGGATCTACTTTCCGAAGCCTTCTAGCACATTATCGCTCACTTGGCTGGACAGGAACCAGTGGAAATGATGCAGTGAAGTAAGTTGTGTTGAAAGAGGATTACTCCTCAGACTCGTTTAATTAATGTCTGAATATTACTAGACAAAAACATTTTTCTCAACTTCTGTAATATAGTATTGTTGATGTTTTCTCTCATTTTCTCTCCCATGAATTCCCCTCTGTGTTTCATCATCAATAATTTTTTATTCTAGGAAATTCTGGGATCAGAAGTACCTTCAGAAAGTTCGAAGCAGGTACGACTTGAAGCTTGGAGTGAGGGGCAATAACCTACAGCACCATTTCCGACAACAAAACCCTGTGTAGAATATGGCTTTCCCATCCAACATGGCTTCAATAGTTGTGTTTTGGGTCTCCATTTATCACTTCATAGTTATCCCCATATATAAATGTACTTGATTCAAACTACTTCTATAACAAATTGAATTTGTTGGAAGCCATAAACCATCTATTAATGTTGATGTTCATATTTGAGAAGTATATACAATACAATGGTAAATGGTTGAAACTTAGTTTTTAGTGTCCTTTTTATATGCAAATACTTGGTGTATACAGAGGCTGATATACAAATACACATTTCTATCTCATTTGATAAAAGCACCAAGCTTACTAATTGACTCCTTGGTGAGGAGTTTTGAGGTCATCTATAGACAGTACATATACTTAGTTGCCCATGGCTTAAAGGGACCGTCACATTTTTGGTCTTTTTTTCTTTTTCTTTCTTTCTTTCTTTCTTCCTGAAAAAAAAAAAAAAAATAGAGGGATTAGGCAAGACTGACCTAGAGTATGACAGTTTGGTAAGGAAATAAAAAATAGAGACAGTAACTTCTTTTGTTCCCCTCTGTGCATACCCATATCACTCAGTCTGTAGACATACCTAATGAAATAATTTTATCAACTTTTATGGGAAAGTTAAGTAAAAAATCATGGGTCCATGGAATTAACTTGAAGCAACATCTGTAAACTCTCAGAATATTAGTTTGTGGCTTGCTGTGGCAATAGCGATTCAAAATCTGACAGTCAATGTAATGTCCAATATGATTTATATATTCAAACTGCTATGTCTTTTATTGTTATTATTTTGTTTATATCTTTATCAATACTTTTATGATTTTCTTCTTTTTTATGCATTTTGTATAGACAGTACCATTGTTGCTACTTTTTAAAGTAAGATTGAGACAGAATTTTGTTTTTTCTTGATAATTCAAAATCAGTTATTGAGACTAATAAAAGGAAAAAAAATCATCAGTGCCAGTTTTACATAATCACTGAAAGATATCAAATTGTTTTCATCAACTTAGGTTGTTTATTATGATATGATTAACTCAAGAAAATGGTGCAAAAGACAAGAAATACAAATTTCATTTTTTATTTGATTTATACTTATTTGCTAAATGAGACCAAACCCTAGAGATGTACTGTATCTAAAAGGTTACCAATCAAAAAGAAATAGTAAAATAAATCCTAGGTCCCATATTAAGGGCACCCCAGATTACATGAGGTGGACGGTCCCCTGAAAAATAATTGCAATATATGCTTCTTATAACACTTTACAAATCAAAATAACTGATTTTTAGCTTAAAGAAATAAAAATAGCCAGTAATGCTAACGACTTTTAATAAATCAATAATGACATTCAAATAATAAATGAAATTTTAACTGTCAAAGATGTAATTCAAAAGGAACGCTTTTACAAAATACCAACATTTGTACAATTCCACTGTATGAAGTATAACTGTACAAACAAGTATGATTTTAATACACAAGCTTACAGGAATATGCAAATGTTATGAAAATCAAATAGTGAGAAGAAAAGGATATGCAGTAAGTGATCTTCACCACACAATATAGTTTAAATTTTGGAGAAGAGGTACATTAATTCAAAGAGTTACTTTGAACATATTAAGAATCCTATCAATATTTTAGGTAATAATATAAATATAAACTGGTGGTCTTAAGCAACCCTGAAAAATTGTCATCTGTGCAAGCTTGCATTCATACGTATAAACATTTGAAAAAAATAATAAACAAATGAAAAATCCTAGTTCTTTACACATAAAAATACTCTTCCTAATGAATGGTTAGAGAATTTGTATTCCATTATAAATTACATCATGAAGTTATTACTCCACTGACACTCGATAAGTTATTCACGGAAATATTTTCACTTAGCCTATTTCTTATGATTACATTTGAATCATCATTCTCATACTCCTCACTCAGCTAACTTCTTCTTGAAAGGAGTGCTCGGAATTAGAATCTTCTGAGATATTGAAATTGACTTGAAGAGAAATCTGTGGCATCTTGTGAGTCACTCATCATGGACATGGCTGAGGGGAGAAAATGAAAATAATCATTAAAGGAAGGAAGCTGAAGTAATTTGTGGAAATATATGTGCATGTTTGTGTATGGGGGGCCTCTTGAAGAACTTCATTACCAGTTAAAATCTATTGCAGCTGAGAATATGAAATTCTACAGATCAAGGATTTACAGCTGTTTAAAGTTTAAAGTTAAAGATTACCTTCTCTGGTTTATCTTTTGTACAATCAAGAGACAAAGCATGCATAATACCTTTCTCAGTTTCAAATGCAAATTACATCAACATACTGTCTTTATTCTTTGCCAAATATTTCTAGAGTCACTACTGATTGATGGACTTGCAACGATTCTAGATAAATCAGAATAACAAACATATAAGGAAAAAAAGAGATACCTGTATTAGAAGTCATCCCCCCCCATGTGAAAGGCAGACATACTGCTGTCACGACTGCACATCTCGGTTCTCCTTGTTGGAACTACTATTTTTCTTCTTTCGGTCCTGTTGGAAAAAAATATTTGGTTCTGTATACAATACTCAAAAGAAACTCTAAATGAATAAAAAAAATTCACTTTTTACAAAAAAGAAAGCTACCTCTAAAGCAGATTTAATTCATATATTCATTTATTTGATAAATGGATATCTACATAAGAATCCTGTTTCAAACTGCAGATAAATATAATTTTTAGATGTTACTGTACATATCTATCTTTGCAAGTTAGAAAAAATTTTGTAAAAACTTACATCTGGAAATAACTGGGACCCACTTGTAGATCTTCATAGTTGTATCATGTATTGTAATCCACTTCTTTTCTTACTACAACAATAAAAATATTAATTTTGTTAAAACTTATTTTTTTATGTTTGAAATTAAACGATGCTAGACATCAAAGGTCATATAGCACTATGAGTACAAAGTATTGCGTCGGAAAGTGCTAAAGTAGAATTAAAAAGATTATAATGAAATGTGTTAAGATGTAAAAGGTTTGAAAGCGTTATAGGATAAGTATGGTAGTGAAAAGGGGAAAAAGGGGAGCAAGTGAGAACTAGGAGCAGAAATTAGTAAAAAGGGAGGGTGAAGGAGGTTGGGCGATTGCGGGAATTATAGCGAATCTGTCACTTGGGAAGGTACAGGAAAAATGTTCAAGGAAGAATAGAGAGATAGCTGTTGAAAAGTAGGAAAGGCATCTGGGAGGAGGGGAAGGTGTTAGATGTCAAAGATTAGAGAGTGGTTTAGGAAAATGCTATGGTAACGAAAAGGGAAAGGAGGGAGGTAGAGTGATCATAAGTAAATCTGTGACTGGGGAAGGAATATAGATATCAAGTGATAGCAGTAGATATGACTGTCTTAGTAGTATGGGATTAGGTATCTGAGGGCTTGAGATAAAGGATCTAGAGTAGGTGAAGGAGTAGTGCTCCTGGGGGTTCGATAGGGACAGTAGGGTCTGGGGAAGGATATTGTGATAAAAGAGATATATGTGTATCCAGGAGGGAGTGGGAGGGATGGTGGGAAGGATGTTTTTTGGGGGGGGATTTGGGGGGGGGGGGTTGTTGAGAGGGATGAGGGTATGTGGAAAAGAGTCAGGTTTTGGAGGTGGTTTTGGTTTGGCTGGTTGAAGGGTGAGGATTATTTTGGGAAGGGGTTGGGGGAATATAAGGGGGTAGAGCAACTGAGTGAATTGCAGTGTATCTGTGACTGGGGATGGAGTAGGGATATTGATCAAGGAAAATAGAGGTGGCTGTTGGAGAAGTAGGAGGAGAGAGAGAATCCAGAGGCTGAGAAAAGGAGACTGGGGAAGGTGTGGTGAAGTATCAGGAAGAAATATCTGGAGAGAGAAGGGGTCTGGAGAAGGACACTGTTGTGGTAGAGGGGGATTCGTGTGAGTATTCAAGTGGAAGCGGTAGAGAGGGTGGGGTATGTTGGGAGGGTGTGTAGGAGGATGGATATCTGCAAATACCTTAAATGTAGCATAAGTAGGAACAGGAAAGAATTGGGGGGTGGATGAGGGAGCAGTATTCAGTGGAATTGGAACTTTTAGGTTGCCTGGTACAACAACAAAAGTGAGGAGGGAGGCGTATGTATCTGGGAAGTGGTAGAAGATACGAATATCTGGATTTAGAATGGAAAATGGATTTGGCTGTTGGACAGGGTGAGTAGACATAGGACTTAGGTTTAGGGTATAGGGGAGAGATACCTGGGCAGATGCAGAAACATCTTGTGTAGACGGTGGGGGAGCAGAGCATAGGACTGTTTTCAAATAGGAGTTGTCTAGCCTCAAGTAGAGTGAGGCTTAGTTTAAATCTGAGGACTGCCTACCTCATATTCAAACTTACAGGCAGGGCAGCTCCCTATAAAACACATTATGGGAGTCTCCACAATTGGCACATGTACGTGACTGAGCATGGCAATTGGTGAAAGGTCATGACAACGTTGGGCACATAGAGGGCTAGGTGGCCATAAACACCAACATTGACGAGGAAGAGGTCGATATTAACTTCTAAATAATAAGACAATCCACCAATATAAACCTGATGGGGGAGGTTGCTTGTCTACTGAGAAAGCTAATCTTGACAATATTGGTAGTGGGATTTACGCTTGCCCTCTACAGGAGGAAGAGTGTAACACTGTACTGCCACTGCATCATATTACACCAAGGCAGGAAAGTGAGGTCATTTTCACAGTCTGACCAGTCCTTGTTATATATGGGACAAGCATTTGGGGGAATAGAAACAGTTCCAGCACAAGTATTAAAAGATGGAGTGAGGATTCGGCAGGAAATGGGTTACATGCCAGTAAGGTTAGAGGTAGATAGTGGACGAGAACTTGGGCTTTGATGCTAATCTTGACAAGGCATGAACAATCAGAGCGACTGCAAAAGGTAACCTCTGCCGCATTTGTTTCTCGGAGGCACTGCTGAAAGAGAAGTGTATTCTCAGAACTAGGGGGTGTGGGGGAATCACAAAGAATGGATCCAACTTGGCTGGCCCAAAGAGAGTACTCAGATGGTTTGCAAGAGGAAGAAGAGGCAGTGGAAGGACGAGGGCGAGGAAGGAAAGATGGCAGTAATATGGAGTGAAGGAGTTCTGCGAGGTAGGTCGGACAATTAGGATGAAGAGTAGTAATAAGGGAAGAGGGGTTGACATTGAAGGGGATTGTGCAGCAGGA
>NC_091553.1:31079186-31086686 GCF_042767895.1 Penaeus vannamei
ATACTATCTATGCTATATAGCAAAACAGCATAAGTTTGTTTTCAGTACTTGCATTTCATAAGGGGAGTTTTATAACTTGAAAATTACTGAGCAGCTAGTATGATATACCAGTATTACCTGTATTCCATATAGCATATTCCTGTGTTCAAAATAAAAGGCATTAGAATAAAGAAATGGTGATGAGGTACTGCAAAAGACATTCTGCATAAGATGTGCAGAGCATGTAAACATACAAATATTGAAATAATATTGTTGCTGGGTTTTGGGATGGTTTGTTAAAAGCTATTCATCTAGGATATGTATGACATGACTGTTTCTATATGTTATGAAATTAGTGGATGTAAATTTCTGTTTACTAGTTTTATTTGTATATAATATTGTACATAACATTACATTTTGCAAATGATTTGTGTTCATATTTATTTCCTTTATTAAAACAAATTTAGTGTAGTTAAATGGTCAGTAGCCTTTTGTGTCTTTACTATTTATAAAAACAGTAGTAAAAAAATTAAACAGGTGGTTGAAATTCATTTACTTCAAAGTTCTTTTCTTAATCAAATGCATAACCAAATGTTGAACACCTTCCATTCACTCCTAACAGTAAATATTGACACCAGTCCCTATGCATTTTATACACAATTGATTATATTTTCTCTGTCGTTGAGGTCTGATTAATCTAAGTGATGGACTTGAATGGACCAAAATATCTCAGAGTGGAACATTTTACAGACCAAGATATGTACTACATCTTACCAAGACAGAAATGAAAATTAAATTACACTAGCCTGAAGAAACTGTTCATCTGAGATGAAGCCATCATTGTTATCCATTGTTTTGTGGTGCCATAAGTCATCTCATAGGGCATGCTAGTGTTTTTTCCTCTTTTTTTTTAACCAAAATGTGATGAGTTTCAAAAATTTTAACCATTGGAACCCCTTTCTGGGCCATGGGTTGGAGCTTACAAGCTAACTGTTCTCATGACCAGAACTCCCGGATTGGGGGGCAGACTAAAATTACCTAAGATGAAAGCAGGCTCAGGGGGAAAGTCTGGATCCTGTAGTTGTTTGCTACAGTTCATTATTGCCTATATACCTTAAGGCTTCAACAATAGCAGGCAGACATTCTCATCAGAGACAACACCTGGGGAAGATCTTCAAATTAATGTCCTCTTGCTGTTCACAAGACCCTAATTTAGATGGGGATTAGAATCAAGTTCTAGACCTGTATAGATAAATATTCCAGTAACAGAACTACAAAACTCATTTTCTAAGATTACCTGAAAGCTTGATACCACAAGAGGAGGTTCTTAGCCCAGCTCTATCCAACATCCTAGTAATCAGTATCCTAAATATATAACTTTCTGTGGGAAGTTCACCTATGTAGATGACCTTGATATTTCTTTTCTGGAAGATAGCCAAAGGCAAGCCAGCCTTGACTGGACTTTGTTTCTAAGAAATGTTGTAAGGTTAGGGTTTGATTTCTGCTGCCATATTAGGAGGCCATGGCACAGATTTAATTTCCAAGGTACAATACTGTAGGATTCAGGTTTTCAGTACCTCACTTTCTGAAACAAGGTAAAACTGTCAGATAAACAGGAGCAGAACATAAAATACTGAAGACATTCTATATACATGCTCTTCATCCTATCACTGAGTATTTCTGTTGTCTTGATTATTACCAAGACAAAGGTTCTTAACTTCTGTGTAAAGGTTAACCTGTTCCCTGGACTCCCAAATCAATGTAATGACAACAGAGTTCTTTTCCAAAGCCATCCAGGCACACTAGGGAACATGTTTAAGGTAGAAAGGATGTAGATGCCTTGAGCAAGATTAAAAGATTTGAAAATAACTCCACAGTGCAAGTAAAAGGCATAATCCTGTTACCAGCCTGGCAGCAGTGGTGGGTGGGACCTGTTTGATGAGGTGACATCAGGCACACTAGTCCTTGCAACAATGGTTAAAATGAGCAGTGTTGTTAATAATTTGCCATGCATAGTGGTAACCTTGACTTTTCCTTTTAAGAATAACTTACCTGCATGGCAGTAGTGTCTGTATAAAATACTATACTTAAAGTGAGTGAAGTTATAACCATTACCACATTACACATCCGACTTATAGGTAGATATGATTTTACCAAATAATTGTTTCATGTTAGAGATTTACTCTCCCTTTGAATTTATAGGCATCAAGAGCAATAGTGTGGTAGAATTCAACATTTAAGTTACTTATGTCAACATCATAGAAATACTGAGTGGGTATCAATAATTCACTGTTATAAATTCTCAACAATTTATTTGTCTATCCAAATATATGATACAGAGAAATAGTCTTTGAATAGTAGTTAATAATATTATTCATAATTTATCACTCAATTGATTTACAAAGGAAACTTGACTGTACACCTATTTAAAGCAAGACTATATACACAGAAATATGAAGAAGCATTGTATAACCCTTACAAGTATAATACATATGTGCCCTTCCATTTAAGCCGCAAATCATAGGCAATCACAACAACTCCTTTTAACCACAGCTTGTCATGAGAAAAACCGGTTCCAAACAAAGTTTTTCACTAGACATTCTTAGTTTTCCATTTGCTAAGAATACTGCTCTTCCTGTGATAGCATTTGCAACTGACCTAATCATGTCAACTGATGGATAAGACAGTATTGTACATTTATTATCACATTCAGATTTGAAGAATTCCAGGACAATGTTAGGGTGAAAATCTTTTTTAGTATATATCTGGGTAATACAGTAGTAAATAATAAAATTTACAATACAATAAAACATCATCCTTTTTCTAGACTGTAGTTCAACAACTTATATGTATTAGGTGTGTATCAGGTGTCTGCCCCATATTTTATACCAGTTGTTCCTGCAGAATGGAAGTTTTTTTTTTTATTAAATACTATGAATGATTGCATTGTGTTACCCATAAATCATGAAAAAAATTATCATAAAATATGCATATTTCCCTTCTTATTGCACATAATAATATCAATAAAATTTCTAGAAAGCAGAGCACCCAAACTAATTACAGATTTTAATGTACTGAAGTGATGTAGCATGTCATCTTTTAGGACTTCCTTAAATTCCATCCTGTAAAATACAAACCCTTACCAAATGCATAGATGTACCTTGAGTGATATTATAGCTGCACTTTAAAGTCAGGTATTATACATAGCTACTTAGAAAGAGCTTAACGAAAAGGTTTCAATTCAAATAAAACTTCCAGAAATTGAATAATGGAAACAAACATTTGATTTGGCCTGATAAATGAACACTCACAAATAAAAACTTTTTATTTAAACAAGTGAAACATTTTTGGCATAAGAATTTGTTTTTAATTCATCCAACAAATAAGTGTGCTTATAACCTGGATTTCACTCGTTTCAACGTGTATTCTTGCAATATGCATAATGCATAGATAAAATTTACAATATATACAAAGTGTATTTTCAAACAGACTTTGCAATATTAAAATCTGTCCTTAAAAGGAAAGTATAATAATAATACATATTAGGCTTGCATTACTACACAATAAATTCAATATTCCTTTATATACTGAAAATGGAAAACAACAAAGATCTCTGTCATGTACTTAAAGATTACAAAACTAATTACCATACATAAAAAAGTGATAATTTACATTTGCAATAATGATATCTGTATATTTTCTGTTGCCATACCACCCACATTTTAATTTTCCCATCAGTTCATTCATTATTAAGTGAAAAGTGCACTTAAGATGAACCTGGAAGATTGTGTTAATGGAAAAATAAATAAAAGTACTAAATTATTAATATTTTTTCAAATAATTTGTCATTTAATATTAATATTTAGTATCTATTAATGCCACTAAAGGATGTTTATTATGCAGTTATGTTTTTTGTCTGTAACTGGCAAGTATAAAGCACTTAAAAAAGTTACATCTTGAACATGTCCAACATCCAAGATATTACTTCGTCTTTTTATTTAACACTAACCACTTCCCAGTACTGTTACTGACAGCAAATTAGCTATATATATATTTTGTAATGGACAATGAACACAAGCTAAATCTATATTCCTCAAAACAACTGTGGTCTGCTAAGAAAAAAAGTTTCACAACTGATTAATACCAAGTATATAAGTAATCATACACTTTAGTTTCAAATATAATAAGTTTGCCTTTCCAGTTCATAGCATCAGTGATTCTCATTTTCCACTGTACCCTTCATAGAATAGATAGTCTTCTATAGGATTTTTTTTAGGCAAGTACACTCACTGTTGCTTAATTTCTAAAAAGTTGATTACTCGCTGGCTACATTAAAGAAAAAAGGCACCAACCCATCTTCCAGGCGTGAAGCTTGGAACTTTTTGCTTGCAAGTAAACTCTTCTAATTTCTAAGGACAGGGTCTCATCTGAAGCTTTATCATCAGCATGAAAACATTTTCTGTCATAGAACTGACATACAAGTAGTGGTCAATATAGAAACAAGACATCTACAGGCAGATACACAACAGGCGAAAGAATAAGAATTAGTTTGAAGAAGTCCATTCATACGTATCTGTTACTTGTGTACTTTATACATAATTTCAGATGAGGATTTTCATATAACAGACTATTGCAACACTGAGCATTCAAAATAAAAGAAAGACTAATAAGACAGATGAGTGATGGTTGCAGCATCACATAAAAAAAGATCTGTTGGCAGTATACTGTTCCCAAATATATCCCTGTATTGTACACAAATATCAAACTAGAGATTGTATGACAGGTTGACACACGGACTACATGAAGCGTCAAATCTATGTACTTTGTCCCTCCTATAGTCTTTCAAAATTAGTTTAACATCAAATGTTTTGCCCTTACACTTTTGCACTTTCACACAATCAAAACACATACAAACATTGATACACAGACCATATATACAACAGATATATGCAGATATACAACACATGTGATAAGTAGCACATATAAAACTTTTGAATACTTTTCTATGTAACTTGCATTCATTATGTTTGTAGTTACTTTCATAATACACAAATCTCTCACTCTACCACATATTACAGTCCATCAAGATCCTTCCTATTCTAGTTATACATGCATTTTTCCTCCTTTGCTCAGCAATCAAAAAGCCTTCGATCAACTTGTTTCACCCATTCAAATACCAGTGCTTCTTGTATACAGTCTGATTTTGATTGTACTATTCCTTCTTCCTGCTCTTCTGGTATATATATACCTCTTATGAATTTGATCTGGTCTTTACACAAAAAACAAATCCCTATCCAAGACTTCTGAGAACTTTATTTATATTTCATCAGAATTACTTATTATTTTTTGTGTGGGAGGGGGGGGGGGAGTTCCAAAGGAAAGTTATAAATTACCAAAACTAAAAACAGATATAGACAGCAAAACTCCAGACTTATAATCTGATAAATGCATACATAGAAGTTTAAAAGGTTTTTATATATACAGTATACTGTCATGTTGGAAACATTTTTAAACTTACTAATCTATTAGATCATGCTCTAAAAAGGCATCAGCATTATAAAACAAAAGATGTGTCAAAATGAGATACTTTGCTCAGTTAATTGGGCATTTAAAGGCTCTTTCTCAACCTAGTTGCACTAAATTGTACTAGGTTATGTGCATGCATACATAAAGATAACATTAATAGAAAAAAATAATAATTTATAATGTATTCTGTTTTGTATAATGTTGTAAGTTTCTCTGTCTCAATAAACATAGAATACACAAATAAATCAGACTCAAAATACTAAGAGGTGGGTTTCACAATCTCACAAATATACATATACACAATACTTTATAAACTATTGTGCCTGTATATATTTGAAAGATCCTTTATTTTAATAACACATTGAAATACACTGATGAATCAGACTAAAAAAGATAAAAACTAATGAGTTTCAGAATCTCACAAATATTTGGTGGGATTATCACTACCAAATAATATTTTTCTTTAAGTTATATCAATTGGGCTCCATTGTCAAAAAAAAAAAAAAAAAAAATCATGACCATGAGGTCTAAAGATTTTTTTTTTTTGTGGCACCCTTCTCTTCTACCAACCTCCCTTACCCAACATGAACATACTTTAACAGCAATGCGTATCTCTGTCTGTTCCACAAATTACTGTTACTCAAAACCATATAAACAAGAGTTCCAAGATAAAATGACAGTCATAAAACTTACAGGGGAGTGAGAGTAACTTAAATTTGAATACTGAACTCCTGGAGCTCCCCTGGGAACTAACCATGGTCCTTCAATGTTAGGGAACCAATATTTTAGAATAATCTTCCATGTCCTTCTGCTGCAATGAAAACCTGTAGAATCATGTTTTGTTTTTGTTTTTATACAAAATGTCAACACAGGGCTGAAGCGGTGACATACACTTAATCAATTTCTGTACTGATTTTTTATTCAACTGAATGCAAAATATATGAACATATATTCTCTTTTTTTATAGTTTCTAAAAGTAAGGCAAAAAAAAGATTAAATGGCCAAATAATATATACAAAAACTAGACGACCAAAAAGTAGTTTCAACAATATGGTTTTCTTGTGTTGGCTAGACAATGAAATCCAGTATGGTGTTAAAATCTGTGGTCTTAACTTAGTTTGTAGTGTTGAATTTTTTCTTACTTTTCTCATGCTGCCTGATCAATTTTTATTGTATTGTCTTTAATATTTACAAATGTATGACTGCATATTTATAAAACAAATGAATATAAGCACAAGCATCTGAATGAAGTATAACATTATATGAAAACTTTACCAAGATATAATTAATAATCATCAGTTGAATCTTTTTCCCTTAGAAAAGGGATTTTCAATTATAGACTAAAGTCTATTCCACAAACTCTGGCATAAAATTCTCAAGCTGACAAAAGACAATGATTCATCCAAAAGTTTGTATATTGTAACAAAAATTTAATGTGATATGTATATTGTATTATACTATGAATCCAATAACACAATCCTTTCAAGAGTTAATGTCCTAAAAATAACATGGAATGGATGACAGTGCCATAATTGTAATGCTGTTGCCTTTTTCATAGGTTTGTTGAAAATAAACATGTTTGCTATCAAAGTTCTTGAAATTCGTTAAAATGGCCAAAGAACTATTCACTCTCTTTAATGGAAGCATATGCTTCAATGAAATCAAAAGACATCTGAGAAAAAAGCAACATATATATATATATATATATATATATATATATATATATATATATATATATATATATATATATATATATATATACATAAGTATGTATATATGTATATATGTATGAATATGTATATATTTACATATATATATATACATATATATATACACACACACACATATATATATATATATATATATATATATATATATATATATATATATATATACATAAGTATGTATATATGTATATATGTATGAATATGTATATATTTACATATATATATATACATATATATATATATATATACACACACACATATATATATA
>NC_091553.1:31101686-31109186 GCF_042767895.1 Penaeus vannamei
TTGTAATGTCATTAACAATAGTATTAGTAATAAAGATAACAAAAAGTTTTCAAAAAAAAAATAATAATAATAAATAAAAAGATAAATAAAATAAATAAATAAATAAACAGGTGAGATTAGATAGGATTAGTAATGGAGTTATTGGCATTTACAGGGCTATCAATGTGTACACAAACTAATAAACTAAAATGATAGAGGACATGGTATGTACTTACACTAATGATCCACAATATCTAACACCCTAAGGCCAAGTATAAACATTTGCATACCCTTTCAGAAGGGATGGATTGATAACACTAACTACCAATTTCACCAAACCACATTGCATGACCTCTCTATACAAACTTTTGCATAGGTGACTTTTTACAGAATAAGGAGAGATCTTTGTGAGTGTGTGTATATGTATTAAATTGACTTGTATTCTACTGAGAATAAGATTGAAAGTTTATTGGATTTGGGGAGGGAGGATGAAAGAGAGAGCTCATGGGCAGCAAATGAAAGATGAGGCAAGCCATGCTAAAGTTTATATAGTTCATAGAGTTCCTATAATGTCCTTTGATGGTACTTGAAATTAGTATTAACAACTAACTCGGCCTCCAGGGGTTGAAGATTGTGGATTGTGAGTATACATGCCATCCCATCATCAATAGGTTTAGGGGTGACATGTCCGATTCAGATACATATAAAATTATAACATAGAGACACTCAGCATAAACCTGCATCATTGGAACATCTCAGTACTTACACTTTCAATACTCTAGTTAGCTTAGCTAATGAAATGTACATGCAACTGTAAACCTAAAATTTATTCATATCAACATAAAGTTTGAGTGTGAAAGTTCTTGTGAAAATATTAGTATGCCTTTGTGTGTGTTTGAGTGCAAATATCAGTGGATTCATTTGCATATGAGATGTTATCACAATATGCAAATAATCAATATAAGAAATGGAAAAGGTGGCTGAACAGTGTATGTTTTAAATTACATTTACATATAATCAAAAGATTATTATCCCAAAGATATGTTTGGATATCCCAAAGATATGGATGTTTGGCATCCTAGGAAATGAATGTCACATTCTAAAAGACCCATTTTAAAGCATAAATATATGCAATTAACCTTTAATAGCTATAATGGACACTTTTTGTGCTAGGTCAGCTATGTTATCAGAATAAATGGTAAGAAGGAAGGAGAGGGACATGGTCAGGGAAAGGGAGAAAGGGAAGGAGGGAGAGAGAGTAAGAGAGAGGAAGAGAGAGGAAGAGAGAGGAAGAGAGAGGAAGAGAGGGAGAGAGAGTAAGAGAGAGGGAGAGAGGGAGAGAGAGTAAGAGAGAGTAAGAGAGAGTAAGAGAGAGGGAGAGAGGGAGAGAGGGAGAGAGGGGGGTGGGGGGGGAGAGAGGGAGAGAGAGAGAGAGAGAGAGAGAGAGAGAGAGAGAGAGAGAGAGAGAGAGAGAGAGAGAGAGAGAGAGAGAGAGAGAGAGAGAGAGAGAGAGAGAGAGAAGAGAGAGAGAGAGAGAGAGAGAGAGAGAGAGAGAGAGAGAGAGAGAGAGAGAGAGAGAGAGAGAGAGAGAGAGAGAGAGAGAGAGAGAGAGAGAGAGAGAGAGAGAGAGAGAGAGAGAGAGAGAGAGAGAGAGAGAGAGAGAGAGAGAGAGAGAGAGAGAGAGGGAGAGAGAAAAAGAGGAGGAGAGGAGGGGAGAGGTGGTAGAAAGGAGGAGAGGAGGGAGAGAGGAGGGAGAGAGGAGGGAAAGAGAAGGGAGAGAGGAGAGAGAGAGGAGAGAGAGAAGAGAGAGATAGATAGATAGATAGAGAGAAAGAGAGAAAGAGAGAAAGAGAGAAAGAGAGAAAGAGAGAGAAAGAGAGAAAGAGAGAGAAGGAGGGAGAGAGAAAGAGAGAGAGAGAAAGAGAGAGACGGAGGGAGAGAGAAAGAGAGGAGGAGGGAGGGGGGAGGGTGAGGGGGAGGAGGAGGGAGAGAGAAAAGAATGAGAAAAATAAAACAACTAAAGAAGAAAGATCAGACAGGGGGGTAAACTCACCTGCTTCCCTGGCCTGCACCACGTGAGGACACAGCCATCCTGACAGGACGTGACGAGGCAGTCTTCTCTGAACACTAGACCAGATAGCCGTTCATGTCCAATCTTTTTACAAATCATTGGCTCTAAAACTGGGCACTCATCTAATCGTGGACATATTGATGTACCCATAGTCTTGCATGAATCTTCCGGTGGTACAGTTGAACCTCCTACTTGATTCTTGTTCACCGAACTTTTGCAATTTTGTGTCGAGTTTTTTGATGCTAAGCTGAGGCTTCTTTTATGGTCCTTTTCCCCTTTTTCTTTATCCTTCTTTTCACCAAAGTTGAGGTTGGCCAACTTGGCTGTGAGTGAATTGGTGGAGTGCGAGTGGTGAGACGCATCACTTCCAACAGAAGATTCTTTTACATTGTTGCACTTTGCATTAGCCACTGACTGTGAAGTCTGATGACCACTCACAGTCGATCCAACTCCACCACTACTGCTGACAACCGTACTCGATCTTGGCCGTAGGTATGGCTGCCTTAACACATCATCCTTAAGGTCCCATAAACACAATAAAGTGTCTTGACCAACTGATCCTAGCCGGTAACTCGTTACAGACAATCCTAAGCCTTCAGAGGCCAGAGAGTTCCTGTTAGAGTTTGGTTTAGAATTAGGAGCACTATTAACAGATTTTCCACTTCTTACATCATTACCTACATTATTATGCTTCGTTGTGTCTTCGTTACAAACATCAAAACCATCCATATCACTATATAATGTTGTATAAGAATCAAAGGCCACTACAGTGACCCAACTCTTATGACCCTGTCCTCTGGCCACAACTCTTTTCTCTTGAAATGACCACACAGTGATGAGGTCATCTTCACCTCCTGTAACAACGTATCTCCCATCAGGCGACCAACAAACACACAATAAACCCCCATAATAACTTCTAGCACTCCCCACTAAGTCCATTGTATCAAAGTTAAACACCCTCAAAGAACCATCCTGGGACACCACAGCCAAGTATTTTGAGCACGGTGAAAAGGCAAACTCGTTGATGCTTCCTTCACCAATGACCCATCTATATAATGGGTTTCTCGTGCTTTTTGTTTTACAAGTGTAGACTGAGTATCCCTCGCCTTGTTTAAAGAGCTGATAGTGAGGTCTATCAACACCACACAACAGTTCTTCATTATAAGTGTACATATGTCCGCTACTATGAGCAGCTAAAAACTGGTTAGGAGAGCCTGGTACCCACTTTACACAAGTTACTTTTGTCTTGTCAATCAGTCTCTGAAATGGTAAGAATGAATATTAAAATTGGTTTTAATTCTAAATTATATCACAGAAATATTTACGGGGAACCATAATAAAATGTCTGTAAAAACATGAAAGGATTTCTATATAAGTGGAAGAGTCAAAATAATAAAAGGAAAAACAAAGAGAAGGATATCAGAAGGAACTTTTACTAACCTCTCCAGCATTGTAAGCTTTATTAACCTCCTTAGTGATAGGGTCTATGAGTTGAACCTGGCCACCCAACAACCCTACCAGCAATGACACTCCTTCACCACTGGCTGTAGTGCTGTTGAAATCATGGCATGTTGGAACATCTTCTTTGTTGTATGCTCTCTTGTCTATAGGTTTTGTTAGGTCTACTGCCTGAAATAAAAACATTTATTTAGTTTTTTATTCAAAACAGCTGTCAGTATTTCCGTAAAAGCAAGTTGAGATTAGATTATCACTTTCATTCCAATTAACTTTATCCCAAGAACATATCTTTTCCTACATCTCAGTCACGACATTCTAAGCAAATACAAAACAGCTTTTCCCACATCGCACTCATCATTGTGAGTATACCTTACAAAAATATATCAACATACACATTTTCACTAATGATTCATGAAAGCCTGTAAAATAAAAATCTGCTAGGCAAAATGTTCTCTCTGACTTGAACACAGACATGATTTATGTGATGAACAAATAAGAAACAACATCATGAGGTCACCATCAAAACATCCATTAATCACTACACATAATGAGAGAAATGTAATTATTCCTGCCATTCTACAAAGACACTTTTCAACATGAAATTGTCAGTCAGACACATTTCAATCAAAGAATTTTCAATAATAGAGCAAATCATATTAATAATATATAATATAATGAGACACCTCTGCATGCCCATAAAAGCATAACAATAATGAAAAAAAAAAAAAAAATGTATTCAAATGTTACAATATACAATAGCAATTAATAATAGTAATAGTAATAACAAAAAAAGTATCAACAATTTCAACAGTAGTACTAATTATAATAGAAATATTAATAATAACAATAATAATAATAACAACAATAATGATAACAATAACAATAACAACAATAACAAATCAATAACAACAGAGATAACAATAATAATAATAATAATAATAATAATAATGATAATAATAATAATGATAATAACAATCATAATAATAACAACAATAATATTGATAATAATAATAAAATGATTGAATAGTTAGAGAAAATAAAAAAAACATATATAAACATATAAAATTTCACTATGATGATGATATTGAGGGTGGTAATCATAATAACAATAATTATAATCAATTAATAAAAATAACAACAACAATAATAATTATTATAATAATAATAATAACAATAATAATAAATAACAACTAAAGTAGCAAAAAATGATGAAGATAACAACAATAACAATAATAATAATAATAATATTACTGAACACAATAATAACAATAACATAATAATAATATCACTAACTATTATAATAAGAACAATAAAGATAAAAATAATAATATTAACGATAACAACAATAATGATAATTATAATAATAACATTCATAATCCAAAATACAAATACAATTTAACCACATGCCTACGGCGATAGCATGTGCATACATGCCATGCCCACTGTGTGTTTAATTTAGTAATTGTTTTTACATAGAGATAACTCCACACATACTAGGTCACAAATGCGCCAGTTACAAGAAGTACCTATCTCCCTGTTTACCCTCTTCCTTGATTTTCAATAATATTTTCTAGTATTTAATACTGCTGTTAGTAATATCAATAACAACAGAGAAATTATGTTTATAACAAAAGTATCTTTATCAATACTGATAGCAGTAGTAAATTATTTTTTTTTACCACTATTTCAAGGAAAGGCGAAGTCCTAAGATCTACTAACTGACTCCTTTGTGGATAAGCACAGAAACATTGACAAAACAATATATTTTCCCGGCAGCATTGGGTTAAAATAATAATAATAATAATAATAATAATAATAATAATAATAATAATAATAATAATAGTAGCAATAATAACAACAATACGACTAATAACATTTTATGATGATAACAATAACAACATCAATGATAATTAGAATTAATTATGATAACAAAAATAAATATAATAATATAAAAAATAACAATAACAATTACATAAAACCAATAATAATAATAATGACAATAATAATAATAATAACAAAAATTATAACAATTCTTATTTTGATCACAAATACTGTTGATAAAACTACTACTACTATTACTGGTAAAACTATCAATAATAAACAGAATAATAACAACAATAATAAAGATAATAACAATGGCAATAATAGCATCAATAATAATAATAATAATAATTCATAATAACAATATCAAGAACACTAACAATATGACTATAAAAGGTAACACTACCACTACTAATAATAATAACATTGATAACAAAAAATAAATTGAAAAATTTGTGGCAATAATAAAAATATCAATAAAAAAAAAATAATAACAATGATAACAATAATAAAAAATATAATATTAATAATAAGATATATAATAATAATAATAATGATAATAATAATAATAATAATAATAATAATAATAATAATAACAATAATAATAAGATATATATTATATATATATATTAATAATAATAATAATAATAATAATAATAATAATAATAATAATAATAATAATAATAATAATAATAGCATTAACAACAAAAAATATAATAACAATGACAATAATAACATCATTTATAATAATGATAATTCATACTATCAATATCAATACTACTTATAAAAGAAAGAAAGAAAAAAATAATAACAATTACAATATGAATTTAAAAAGTAACAGTACTGCTACTACTATAACTAAAATCATTCATAATAAAAACTATAATGGAAAATCAATGGCAATAATAATAAAACCAGCAACAACAACACCAACAACAATAGCAATAATGATAATAATAACAAAAATAACTGTAATAATATCAATATCAATATTGACATATTGATAATATATATAATACCACAATAAATTAACAATACGACAGCAGTAATATATAACAACAATAACAATAACAATGACATAATGAAATGACAAAAACATTAACAATAGCAAAAATAATATAATAAATGATGATGACCATCATAAAAAATTGTATATGATAATAAAATTAATAACAATAATTTAAAAAATAATAATAATAATAACAATAATAATAATCACAATATCTAAAATAAGCAATAGTTATATCAGTAATAATAATAATAATAATAATAATAATAATAATAATAATAATAATAATAATAATAATAATAATAATAATAATAATATCAAATAACACCATTACTAGTAATAATGACAACAAATTAATAACAACATTAAAAACAATAAAACACCATCAGCAATAATAATACCACTAATGATGATGATGATGATGATGATGATGATATAATAATAATAATAATAATATGATAAAATAACAAAAAAAATAATAATGATTATAATAATAATAATAACAATAACAATAACAATAATAGGAATAACAATAAAATTTATTAATAGTACTAATATTTTTATTATCATCATTATTATTAACATTATCATTATTACAATAAAACATGATGAGAATGGTAGTTCCTAAAAAGAATCATAATGAAATAATAATAATAATAATAATAATAATAATAATAATAATAATAATAATAATAATAATAATAATAATAATAATAATAATAATAATAATAATGATGATGATAATGATAATATATATTTTATATATTTTCAATAATACATAATACTTAAAAAAAACACTAATAATTATAATAACATAATAACAGTTAAAATAATAAAAATAATATCAACAAATATAATTACAACAAAAACAATAACAACAATAATAATAATCTAAACAATGCAACACTAATACTAATAACAATAACAACCAAAATAATTATCATAATAGTAAAAATAATAGAAAAAAAATCTAAAACAAGTACTACTATTACAAATGAAATCAATAACATTAATAATAAGATAAAAATAATTATTACTATCATAATAATAATTATATAACAACAATAATTGGTGTTTAAAAGACATATGACAGTATTAATAATATAATGATGATGATGATGATGATGATGATGATGATGATGATGATGATGATGATGATGAT
>NC_091553.1:31136686-31139186 GCF_042767895.1 Penaeus vannamei
CTTCAATCTGGGCTATGTGAGAGTTGTGAATAGGGGCGCTGTTTTGTAAGAGTTGGACTCTTTTGATCAACATTCCGTGCCTCTTGGTTTTAATAGCATAGCAAGTGTTGTTAGCACGTGTAATTGTAGTACCTTTTGCCAGGAAATCCATCATCACTACTCCATGCTGGTCCCCAAAAACCGTGAGCTTGACCTTGCCTGCCAGGGGTGAGACACGTGCACTTTTGAGGGAGGGGGTGGTCAAAGAACTTCCATTGGTTTGGTTGGGCCATAGTTTCTGCATCATAGGGATGGATCCAAATTTCATCCTGCATAATTAGTGTCAAAAAAAGTCTTGGTTATCTAGAACATGGCTAGAAGAGCCTTGGAAAAATGGACACGTTCCTGTTTCTGAGGTGTGAATTCCTGATAAACCATCAAGCAGACAACTTTTGCATCTGCAGATGTTCATGAATGATTTTGTCCACATACTCTACAGTAACACAGCAATCTACCAAAATGGAAGTCTCCACTTGATGGATGGTATATCATCAATGGCAGACTGGGGTCGCCCTGGGATAGGAGTTGTTCCCAGCGATCTACGATCACACCTGAACTGATGATGTAAATGTTTAACGTCATATGATGGAGCATCCTCCCCATAGGTTGCTTGCATTTCATTGTGGTGTGGCCATTCCAGTATAAAAAACCTGATCACTGCTTGATAATCCACTGATTTCAGTGTGTACATACACAGACGCACACATATATTTACGTATACGTCTTCTGTAGCGTCCTTAACTCTTAATACCGTATTTAGTTTAATCCTAATCCACCGTGTCCGTACCGAAGACGACACTCTCCGCTGCCAGACGGCGCGACAATAATGTTCAGTAAAAACTGTCGTACTCACTATTCTATCAACACCGTTATCATGTAATTTTGTCGGAGAGAAGAGAAATGTCGCGCGTGAAATTCGCTTTTGGGAGATTTCATGTTTTCTTTTTCTTTCTTTTTGTAATGTCATGGTTTTGGTAATCATGTTTAAGAAACTACTTACTTCTGTTTTCATAATGCTAATTATCTTATGCCTTTTTTATCCCTGCACTGCTTTGCCTCCTAATTGTTTAAGGTGTTCTGTAAATAATAATATAAACTTCTCAGATGCTTCTGAAGACCACCTTTTCCTTCCCTTCATCTTAGACGTACCTACATGATTGAAGGCAAGGCAGTAAAACATTATTCATATTATTAATCAATTCTTTATGCCTCCCAATGTTCCCAAAATTGAAAACTAAGACTAGCATCATATCACAGTAAGAAAGTTTGTACCTCTATTTTCTGTACACATTTCTTCAAGATTATCTGTTTCAAATATGATTTGTTTGGAATCTTAAGTTAATGGACTGTCTCTTTAAATTTCTATCAATTCATGTGATGTTCTGCACACTTTTGTTGATGTGAAGATCCTGATCTCGTATTTCTGGGCGTGTGGGAATAGGTTTTGTAAATCTAAAGGGTGGGAGCTGAGGTATGTCTTTTTGTTGCTGATAAATGATATTTTGAAACATTTCTGTTCAATGTTCTCTTCCCACATAACTGTTGCATGTTGTGTAGGGTAGCGTTTGGAGCAAGTCATGCACTCATATCTGTAAATAAGCAACAAAATCATCCAAAAGATATCTATTCAACATTCACCCTTCATGTCCCTACGCATATGATATAAAAGACAGTATTAAAGATATTACCTAAAGATTTGCAGTCCAATATAAAATTTATTTGGATAAATAAACCTTGCAATTTGCATTCAGACTGCATTGTTAAAAGATTTTTTTTCTGACAACTGATATTCATTTACTATAGATTGGAAAAAAGGTGATTGTCATAGAAAGTTATAGTCAGTCACTTAAGATGCAGTTTGATCTTCATATGATAATTACGAAGCACAAGTAGGCTTACTTATAAGGGAAACATGATTATTTATGAAATATTAGATTTTTTCATGATAACGATCTTATATCTACAGTAGTAAAATGGGTAACGAAACTGCTCTAACAACTATAAAACCAATCTTTATTTCAATGACACAAGTACAAAAATGACATTCACCAATTAATGTACATCGCGCAGTTTTCTCGGACAGCTCTTTGCTGCGTTGAATCGTGTTGGAGGGAAATATGTTTTATTCAGGATGCTGTTCAGAAGGTCCATAGAAAAACACACTTGTTAATTTTGTTGTAAAGTAGTTGAGAAAAATTCAGTACATAATTCTTCTTTAAAACACTGGCTCATATTTGATTTAAAAAGTCAACTTGTGTGACCCTGACCATATAATTTTTGTTTCACTAACCTGGAAATATGAGTTCCATGCCCGCAGCCTCTTAACTTCAAATATTCCTCGTAGGATTATATTGTTTTTTATATTCATTACCATAAGTTATTTCTTTAATCAGAATATTTGATCATATGTGTTGATATATACAATTTCATTTTCATAATAAATACTACGTATGGAAATTCT
>NC_091553.1:31179186-31181686 GCF_042767895.1 Penaeus vannamei
CACACACACACACACACACACACACACACACACACACACACACACACACACACACACACACACACACACACTTGTATAAAAGTACATTCTCACTTTTTTTCTTCTCTTCTATTGGTACCCGTAGAAAACACTTGGTACCAGATGCATTCACATCTGAAATTCTCATTCTGACTGCAGAATTTGTATTTTACCCCAGTGGTTTGAAGGTGCTTTGCAGAATGATTTGAAATTTATTAATGATGATTTCTTCTTGAATCAAGCTTCACATTGTTAAGAGATTATTATTGTTTTGAGATAGAATATCTTAAAAGTCTGTGAAAGATGGCTCAGCTTTGTGCTACAACCAAAATATGTCCAGTGTAGAATATGAACAACAAACTACTATTCCTGCTTGATTGTGTAGCTCATCCCATAAATACAGATTATTTTTTAACACAATAAACATATTATAAACTGAATTATATTGTTATGTATGTAAAGTATTGTGTTAATCAGTAGGAGATAATGTCACGTGAGGAGGCCTGGAACGGGTGAAGCTGAGAAGTGTGATCGTCAGGTATTATTTTGAGTACACATTGGGGTAAGATTACTAGGTAACCACTCCCAATTTTCTGTTACTGATTAGTCTCAAGTATTATTTGTATGCTGATTATAAAGCCACAGATGAAGGTTGGTAAAGATTATGCCTTTAATGAGATAATGGTTATTAAAAGTATAAATGTGATTTGGTCACAGGATTGAGCTTCCTGATCTCAGAAAGTAATAAAGTGTAATCGTGTTTTGTACGTTAGAGAAATATTAATGGTCAGAACAGAAAGTCTGAAAAAAGATTGCAAACATGCTTAAGGGGGTCTTTACCAAACCTTCATTTTGGGGAATGTATAACACTTTTCCATGGATTTTTTGTAAGGATTTGAGGCCTTCCTCAAAAAAAATTATTTCAGTTGTAAACTCTTTCAAGATTTTCTGAATATCTTTATTATAATTGATTAATCTGTAGTTGTCGTAATGCTGATCGATGACTCAGGCAAAATTTGAACAAATGTGATACAGTATCAGTTAAATTTATCATTAAATATAACTATGTGTCAAATGACTTTATTTTTCCTAAAATCAGATGAGAATTTTCCTTGTTTCTTCAAAGGAATTGGATTTTTTTTAATAAGTAGAAAAAAATTGAATTTATAAAATTGAAGAGATGAATGATAAAACAAATGTTAAGTGATAACTCAAGAGAAATAATATTTAAAACTGAAAGACTGTAAAAGGATTTGAGAGTTAATGTGTAACTGAAACAAAAGTATTATTATGCATTTTTTTATTGTTTTGAGAATGGTTGTGAAGTGAATACTTCTATCACTGAAATGATTTCCTCAGCTACCACAAGAGAGGTCATCAAGTATTGAGAAGGAAAACCTCTTTGTGTTACAACCAAAATTTTACTTCATTATAACAAAACATATCAGTAGCTTGTTTTAGATAAAAAAAAAAAATAGTGAATTGTACAGGAAACATCTTTACAGCATGTTATTCTATTATGAAAAAAAAAAATATTCTACATCATAAGGTTTTATCCCTTTATTCAAATAAAATCTGAATTATATTCTATACCATAATGTTTTATCCCATTATGAAAAAATCTGAATAATATTCTACATCATAAAGTTTCATCAACAAGTAATTTCTGACATTCCCTTCAAACAAAGTCATGGAAATTTCTATTATTTCACTAAAAGCACATACCACATTTGCAAATTATCATGGAATTGCAGGGAATGCAAAAAACAAATATTAGCACTTACATTTCAAGGCCTATGAACTTGCATAAAGAGTTTAATTAAAACAAATAATAATATGATAGGGGACCTTAATACATACATGACGCATTCATTTGTAAATTATGTCTGTTTTTGTTTATAAGAGTTCTAAATACAATGACTACATTCCAGCATTTTTTTTTCTTCCTTTTTTTCATAATGCACAAGCATACAAAGAAAGGCTCCTGAATTACAATCACAGGCAAAGCTATTGTGGGTAGGTTGGAAGTATGACCAGAGGGCAACAATTGCCTAAGTTTCTTGGGATGGGACTAAGTGGGTAAGCTGGATGTGTGACCAGAAGGTGGGACCAAAACTACTGGTATAGTACATTTGGTTGTCAAGTAAGAATTTATTTAAAAGGAAGGACCAAAACTACTGGTATAGTACATTTGGCTGTCAAGTAATAATTTATCTATAAGGAGATCAGTTAATAGTGAGCTGGTGCTTAATTTCCATCTTTGTACCTACATATCTTGGTGTCCATTATTATCATCATTATTATTATTACTATTATTATCATCATTATTACTGTTGTTGCTTTTACTCTTATCTCCCTTAACATTAATGTTTCAACTTGAGAGCGACACTCAGTTACTAATGTATTTACAATGAACTTGTAGTTTTTTTTTTTTGGCGCAAAAGCTTTGTTTAAGTTATTCCTTTTTCTTTGTCTTCAAATT
>NC_091553.1:31204186-31209186 GCF_042767895.1 Penaeus vannamei
ACTGAAATTTCCTAACCTGGGGTATCATGTAAATTTAGTAATTGATTACCCCTTCGGTACAGCCAGGAGCCTTTCCAGTTGATATCATCTTGCTATTAGAATATGAAAATTAAATTAAGTTAGTTACCCCTAAATAGGTTATTTTAATTTTTTTCTATATGCTCGCTTCGCTCGCACCTCCTCCCCAGAAAAAGCTGAGATGACACCCCTGATAATAAATAATACATATAATGATAACAGAGTTCTTGCAGGCATAAGCTGATGTAATTTAAGACACTTTTAAGACTTTTTAAGACTTTCCAATTGATTTCCAAGACCTGGAGCCACCTGCCGCTGCACACACTTCCCCATAATATCTATGCCTACTTGTCACGTCAGGGACCAAGATCATAAAAAAATAAAATTGCAACCGGCCCATAAGTAAACGGTCGCGTCGATCAGCAAATATTTCCGATCAAGCTGTGTAAAGGTCCGCAAGTGAGTGAATCGCGACGACGTCCGCCGGTAACAGATATATGTACAGCTACCCAGAAAAATATCGTTAGAAAATCATGCTAAACATTCTGACACAAGCAACGATACTTTTTGGATTATAGTTGTTAACGCTACGAAACAGTTAGATTCCCTGATTTTCTAATTACTTTTAAGTATGTGTGGCTTATCTGAATACTGTAAGGCAAATTCCATCCTTTACGGGAATATAATCACCATCTCACAGTGCATCCATGTTAACTCTGGAACGACTATTCAAGACATGAAATAGAACGAGACAAATCTGATAACCAAAATACCAATCCTTCTGTAACATGAGGTTCTGTTCGATATTGAATGTTTCGACACCCCTCTTTACGATAGTTTTCTGTGTAGCTGTACATTTACGCTAGCTTAGATGTGGCTTGGGCAAATTTAAGACAAAATTTAAGATCCGTTTTTAAGACTTTAAGGCCTTAATTTTCCAAAATATTTTTATACATATTAAGAATTTTTAAAGACGTACCCGAACCCTGGGAAATTATTACAAATGTTTTTATAAATGAGATTATGAGGATATACTTTTCATTGTATATGGAAATAGAGGAGGGAAAATTTGGGCAAGGGAAAAAAAAATAAGATTCGTTTTGCTTAGCGCGAAAGTTGGTATATCAGAAATAGGGTAAAAAATAAATTGTTAACGTGGAAATCATTTGGGTATATAACTATCCCAAACAATATATGGGGCTGTTGCGATGCTTACCACTTCAGCCTCTCTCTCTCTCTCTCTCTCTCTCTCTCTCTCTCTCTCTCTCTCTCTCTCTCTCTCTCTCTCTCTCTCTCTCTCTCTCTCTGTGTGTGTGTGTGTGTGTGTGTGTGTGTGTGTGTATGTGTGTGTGTGTGTGTATGTGTGTGTGTGTGTGTGTGTGTAGATGGCACAGTATTTGTCTGTCTAGGCGAAAAGAGATTCATACGGTAGCGCAAAGCAAAGGAGAGGAAGGACAGTAAAATACAAAGGGAAAGGGGGGCTGCAGGCGATTAGATGTCAAATCTTAAGCATTTTAATGTCAATAACATTAGCGGTATTATCATTACTATTATGATCATAAATTATACGAAATGGAGTGAAAATCTAGCTTGGGTTGTTCTAATGCCCTTTGGTTCTCCCCAATCCCTTTAGAAGCATGGTATATTTAAGGATGGCAGATCGAAACACTTTGTAACTGAAAGGTAGATAAAATTTGCATGGAGTATACATTACTATTTAATTTCTCATTTTTTCAGACTCTGAATAAAATATTAGTCACCATTTCTCATAATTCATAACTGAAACGGATCATTAATAGACAGTGCAGGATCGTATGGCAAATACGAAACGACAGATGCTACAAAAGCAAATTAAAAAAATTGCACTAATATCTTAAGAAATCGGAAATATGAGTTAGACAATGTCCCCATACGATAATCCAGTAATGATTCTGTCAGTTACAAAACAAAAAAGCAAGTTGAATTATAATATGACCGTCATCATGGGAAACGCATATACTAGGCTTGTATACCAGAGAGAGAGAGAGAGAGAGAGAGAAATAGGGAGAGGGGGGTGAGAGAGAGAGAAGGGGGGAGTGAGAGAAAAAGATGTAGAGTGAGAGAAAGAGAGAGAGAGGGAGTCAGCATGCTAGATGGAGAGGAGAGAGAGAGAGGGGGGGGCGGCAAGGAGACTATTAAGAATAAGATATTGCCGTTGCCAGAAGACACTCCCCAACACCTGCAGCTGCCTGAGGTGATGCTGAGCTCAAAGTATTGTCCATCGTCACCTGAGAGAATATAATAATTACTAAAACGTGATAAATATCATAAGTAAGCATGGTTTATGATATGAACGTTGCAGAATTGACACAGCCGACAAAATACCCACAGGAAATGTGATTCAGACACTTATACATCAGCTTGCATCTCATGATGGTTGCCTAAAGTGTCATATATATATATATGAGAAGGGTAACTGTAAAGTTGATAAAATTGGACAGTTTACATCAGTGTCCTTTTATGAATTTGTGAGATGTAATAGAAAGATAAAATAATGAATAAATAAATTATATATATATATATATATATATATATATATATATATATATATACTATTAAACTTGTTATACCCTACAGTTCGAAAATATAGTGTACATTACTTAGGTAATCTCATAAAGTTATTGTGATAGGTACACAAATGTATATAATGGTCGTCAGTGCGCTTTTGAGTCTGAAACGAATGGAGATCAACAGTGTGTGATGAGTCAGTCTCATAACTGTTGCTAACTCTGTTTCTTGTTTCCTGTATCTTATCATGACTTGAGTTAGTGACGAGACCATTATTGCCAAGACGTTCTGTTTCGTCTAACCCTGTAAGAGGTCATTCATTCTCTATTTATAATTTCCACGTGCGTAAAAACCGCGCCATTTTAGATTATATTGGAGATCCTGTGGCAGAGGGGATCATTTTTATCACTTTGCTCTTTACACTCTGGGTGGGTGGGTGGGGAGGGGGTCTTTAGAAAAGAGTACTTTTTAACGCCGTGAAAATGATTAAACCCTACGACGCCTCACTCTATCTGGAATTGCGACGGCAATATTTTGTTTCTAGAAGGAAAAACATAATTAGAATTGTAGTAAACGTGGTGAGCATTTCTGTTGAACTATATTTAGAATCGAATTGTAATTTACGAAAGATTGAAAATGAAAATAGAAAGCTAGCTAAGGATCTGGCGGTACCGAAGGGTAATCCTTTTATTATACGCCCTTAACTCGTGTTCGCTTATCACCGTGGGGAGACAGTCCGGAACAGATATGGAGCCGAACGAATGAATGTGATAGATCTTACTATAGAAAGGCGAAGGACAACCGTGACAGAGGATAACCGTATCTCTGTCAAATGTTTCAATTAGAATTTCCCAATCCACTGAAGTAAGGTTGCCTGTGGATCTTGAGTGATATGCACAGTACTCACAATACTTCCATGCGGCATGCTCTCTGCAGGGACCCTTCACTTTTTTGGTATCAAAATGACTTTTCCTTCACTTTCCAGAGAGGATTTGCCTCTTTTCCGTTTTTCTTGAACATTTGATGCATATTCACCACACACACACACACACACACACACACACACACACACACACACACACACACACACACACACACACACACACACACACACATATATATATATATATATATATATATATATATATATAAACCCATTACAACATGTACAATGACTGTAATTCATGATTTTTGAGTAATGACTTGCGAGTGTGCTTTTTTGCCACCAGTGACTAGTTGCTTATAATGGATCACATTCATTTACCTAAATCTTCCGAAGTTTATTTTTATCTCTTTCTGAAGACTCGCATAATATGAATTAAAAAATCTAAGTTAAACTTTTAAACTGATAAAAGATAGATAATAAATGTTCATGATTTTCCAGACTTAAAAACAAAGTCCATGAAATTCCAGGTCTGGTAATATCAATTTCAATTTCCATGATTCTCTAGGACCCTGTTAGGACATTTTCGTAGATTTCCATTTAGCTGTATTATACTGCAACGTCAGTTACTTGTCTCTCTTCTGTAGCGTTTAAATTATTTTAGTCATTTTTAGATATCTTATATATATAATATACAAATTGGTATCACTTGTTGCATAATTTTTGTTGCAATGATATACTATAGGAACAGCTGTATCAGGATTTAGTAGTATATTGAAAGTAACAAATAATTGTGATATCGTTATGCAAAATAGCAAAGCTAGTTAAAATGAGCAATTAATTGCTGGGCGAATCGTATTAATTGGATAGACGAAACAACTACGTTTGGCATGTGGAAAATGTGGGCAGAACCAAGGCATATATATAACTTGACCAAAACGTTTTGTCACGCCTAGTACCAAATTGTAAGTAAATCGTGAATTCATATTATTTTGCACACACACACACACACACACACACACACACACACACACACACACACACACACACACACACACACACACACACACACACACACACACACACACACACACACACACACACACACACACACACACACACACACACACACACACACACACACACACACACACACACACACACACACACACACACACACACACACACACACACACACACACAGAGAGAGAGAGAGAGAGAGAGAGAGAGAGAGAGAGAGAGAGAGAGAGAGAGAGAGAGAGAGAGAGAGAGAGAGAGAGAGAGGGAGAGGGAGAGATAGACAGACAGACAGACAGGCATGCAGAGACAGACAGACAGACAGACAGACAGACAGACTGACTGACTGACTGACTGACTGACTGACTGACAGAGAGAGAGAGAGAGAGAGAGAGAGAGAGAGAGAGAGAGAGAGAGAGAGAGAGAGAGAGAGAGAGACCAGAACGTTTTGTTGAGTTGACAGGCTTATTTATATTATTAAAAAATATAATTACTTTCTGAATTCTACAATCCACAACGAACATCCCTTCGCGTT
>NC_091553.1:31216686-31219186 GCF_042767895.1 Penaeus vannamei
GGAAAGGAATATCCTAACACATGGGATTATATATAAATAAATAAAAAATCTCGCGAAAGTCAAGTGGAAACGTACGTGGCAAAAGTCCGCCGTTAATGAGCACGAGACATTTGGGAAAAGCGAAATTATGTGCAACTGCGCCAAGGGAGAACTGCAGAACTAAAATCGAAAAAAAGAGCTGATGCAATGTGAATCCCTCTATAGAAAATGTAGCATTAGGACAGATTTTTGTATTCGGAAAAGATAAGGTAAATAGAAACGAAATGCAGTCACTATAGAATACGTAGACATGATATGAAAACCCAAAGTGGGACTGAAGATGATTCAGCGGGCGAAACACCAGTTCTTTGACAAACGACTCTCAAATCATAAATGTTGCGGTTATGTCGTATGCGTGATATATATGTTGCTTAATGATATATTTTGTAACGCTAAATGCACGCTATTTCAGAAACGCCGTTGATTAATCAGGTACGTGGTACTCTGTTATTTGAATTTTGAAATAAATCAATTTGAATACCTCCAGTGTCTCTCCTAAAAATTATTGAACTTATATTTTTTTTAATTTAGACGTTATGCTCAACAAATGAATGCAGTCAGGTATTGAAATTAAAATCACTGATTGTTATTATTATTTGTCATTTTCATCCTAAAAGTAATATTAAGAATGATCAACACTTGTAGGAACAGCAGTTATTAAGAAGCAGGATAAAGATGTTAATAGCCAATAGTGATAACAGTAGTAGTAATAACAATGATAACAATATTAATAGTAGTAGTAATAGTAAATCAAATAATGGTAGTAAGCAGTAAAAATATTTTAATTTTTAATATTAGGATTAACTATCGGAATCCGTGGAAATTCCACGTAAAGAAAAAAATGCTACTTCCCTCTCACTCACCCCACCCCCTCCCTGTCCTCCTTTTTCTTTCCAGTTCCTTCAACCTCTGCTTTTTCCCTTTATCATTCTGCCACTCCCTCTCACTCCTAAATCTCCCTCTAGGTCACTCCTTCCCTCCCTTTAAGCCCTACATCCTGCCCCCCTCCAACTACCCTCCTCTTCCTCCTGAACACCCCCACCTCATTCGCTTCCTTTTCTCCTTCCCTCCCTCCCCACCCTCTTTTCTCTCAGGCACCCCACCGTTTCCCTCCATTTCGGCTTCCCTATCTCCCTATGTTAATAATAGTAATTATTATAATGGGAAAATAATAATGATAGTAGTAGTAATAATAATGGTAATGATGGTGATAATAGTGATAATGATAATAATAATATCTAATATTATCCTTATTATGATGGAATTATGATAATATGAATAACACTGATAACAGTCATAATAATAATAATGGAGTTAGGATTATAATAGATTCGTAAGGTATCCATAATTTTCATCATTATTACAAGTCTACAAAACGTAGACCTGAGTATCCCCCCTCTACAAGTGTACGTTAGCAGACGAAAAATGGTGGATCAAGATTTCCCTATCTATATGTGAATTCTTATTTCGTTATTCTAAGAAAAAATAAATGAATTCAATACAAGACCATGTTATATTGCTCTTTCACTGTATTAAAATTAAGAGTCTGATGACAGGTAATATAAAGAACCTACAGATTTTTTTTCCCGTAGGCTTTATTTTTGTTCTATTTATGATTACAGATGGTTAGATACAAATGAAAAATGTTTAAAGCAATAGTGAGATATTTCCCCTGTAAAAATAAATCAAAAATATAAATTGCTGAAACCATCCTGGTATGAACTGATATTTCGCGGCGGAAATTTCATCCGATCTTACTTCAGCTGGGTGTTCCAGTTAGGCAACACTGAAGGCGGAGCTACATTCCCACAACTTGACTTTAAACCTTGAGCCCTGCAACACACTCCCAATAAATAGTCTTATACATTTTAGATAAATCAAGTTTACAGGTTCAGTGTCGCATTTTCTGGTTATACATCTAATACATTTTCTATAGAGATGCTTGTGCATTTTATGTTGTTGAATGTTGTTATAGTATTGGGTTAATGTACTTATTGTATATTATTTTATCCTCTGCAATAAATAAGAAAGTAATGCAGGGAGTCATATAATCATCAGTATCTAACCCTACGCATTGTAACTGCAATCTAATATTCATCTGTTTATGATAGTATATGGTTCAATGTTATTATAACGTTTCAATTACAACAAAAATTATTTTTGCAGAAGATACTTTTGTTGGCCCCCAGATACCATATCCTCAACTTAAGACGTGATTTTTCCTGATGTTTGTGGATAAGATGGGGGTGGTTTAAGAGCCCTCAAAACATTTTGTATAAAAGAGGGAGTACACATATTTTGATTGATGCTGTAGATAAAACTTTATTTCAAAGGAAATATATGTTAATTAAGACACCAAAATGTCTGTTGTTCCTAATTAAAACGTCATGGTAAAAAGTTAACAAAATAAATGGTCTGTGGTTACAAAATAATCTTTGCCAAAAAGATTTTTTTGTCCTTG
>NC_091553.1:31226686-31236542 GCF_042767895.1 Penaeus vannamei
TGTCGGTGTGTCGGTGTGTGTCGATGTCGCTAAATTTAGATGGAAACGCTTTTAGGATGTTCAAGGGAGAGGGGGAGAGGAAGAAGGGGAAGCTGCATATATTTAGTTACGGTCATGTTATGCCAAAGATAACAAGATTAGAGATAATGTCGGGAATCTGTTACACTTTCTTTGGCATTTTCGAACCCTGTGTTACTTTCTTGGGCATTTTCGAATCCTTCAGTACTCAGTAAGTTGTAAGATAAATGTTATGACAATGTATATAGATGTGTGTGTGTGACGGGGGAGCTGCACATTCAGTTGTGAAGTCCTATTATGTCAAAGATAACAAGTGATAAGATGGATAAGATATTTTATATAAAAAGAAATATACGGGAAAATATGAAAGATAAAAACAAAAGCCATTTAGTGAAAACAAGATTATGGTAAGAAAAAAAATGGAGCTAAACATTTGATTCAAATGGTGAGTAGTAGTAAAATAAGTTCCATAGAGTTAGTAAGCTGGGTGAGTAACTGGAAAGCTGTTATGAGTATGCATATTATTGTTACTATTATCACAATTATTATTGTGATTAGTATGATTTTTATAAGCATTATTATTACTATTATTATTATTATTAGTAGTAGTATTAGTATTAGTATGTTTCCATTATCAGAAATTGTATTTTTATTATCACTAACACCATTACTTTTATGATGATGATTATCATTTTATTATTATTACTTGTAATCCTAAGTATCATTATCATGATTAGGATAATTATCATTATTAGTATCATTAGAACTACCATTATCGTTATTATTATCATTATGATCCTTATTACTATTATTCACATATTGATATTTTTTCATGATTGCATTACCATTATCATTATTGTTATTTTGATTGTTTTTCTTATTATTGTTATCATTTTTTCCACTGTTGTTTCCTCTTATTGTGATTTTCACGATTATTATTATTATTATTATTATTATTATTATTATTATTATTATTATGTTTCTTATATTTTCATATAAGAAACATATAATAATATTGGTATTATTTTTTATTGTTGTCATCATCTTTATTACTAGTGTTATCATTTACATCATCATTATTGTAATTCATTAATATCATCAGTGTTATTATAATAATAATCATTATATTTATCCGTGTTAGTATCATTACCATCAATATTATTATTATTATTATTATTATTATTATTATTATTATTATTATGCATATGATAATTATTATTTTTATTATTAATTAGCATTAGCATTAAAATGATACTAATGAAAATAATAATTTGAAGAAGACAAAAAAAGAGAAATAACCAACAAAGCCTGCTCACCAAATAAAAATATAAGTACATTGTAAATCTATCTAAATCTATCAGTAACTGTGTCGATCTTAAGTTGAAACTCACACCCAAGGCATTAATCCATCAGTGAGGTTCCCAGTACTTGTGGTCACTAAAGCTAAGGTCACACTGGTCTTCTCTGTCGTGGGATCACAAGACAGCTTCGCCTAAGTCTGGTCAGCTGACCAATTGCAAGCTGTAGCTGACCAGACTTCGACAAGGCTGTCTAGGGATCCAAGGGCAAAGAAGACTAATGTGACCTAAGCCAAAGACATCGATAATAAGGATAATAATAATGATGATGGAGATTATCATGTTCAGGAAGATAAGGGTAATAGCAATAATAGTGACAAAATTAATAATAATAATAATAATAATGATAACGGTGACAATATTAATAATAATGATAATGATAACGTTGACAATAATGATAATGGTGACAATAATGATGATAATTATGATAGTGGTGACAATAATTATAATCATTATAATAATGGTAACAATAATGATAATGAACATAACGGTGACAATAATGATAATGAAAATAATAATGGTGACAATAATGATAATAATAATGGTGATAATAATGACAATGTTGACAATAATGATAATGGAAGCCAATATATGTGGGTAGGAAAAGAGTAACCAGGTACAAGCGCAATGTTAAATGATTTCAATTGTTGAATTCTTACTTGACAACCAGATGTCTTATACCAGTAGTTTAGTCCTGCCCCCAATACGGACTTAGGCGATTGTTGCCTTCTGGTTACACTTCCAGCTTACCCACTATAGCTCTGCCTGTGATATGTAATTCAGCAGCCATTCTTTGTAGGCTTGTGGACCATGAAAAAATGCTGGAAGGTCGTCAGTATATTTAAGAATTCTTGTATTTTTAAAAACGAAAACAGACATATTATTTGCTTTAAATATTTAAGCAAGGCCATGGGCTTTGAAATGGTGCTCTTTTTGTATTTTGCATTCCCTGCGACTCCATGATAGCTTGTAAATGTAGTATGTGTATTAGTGTCTATTATGGTGGTTGTAGGAGTTTCATGAAATTACAGAAATTTACACAAATATATTTAAAGGAAATGTCCGAAATTCCTTGGTGATAAAACCTTATGATACAGAATATAATCTAGATTTTTATAATAGAAAAACATTTTGTAAATATAATGTTTCCCATGCAATCCAGTTATTTTTTTTATGAAATGAGCTATTGATATGTTTTAGTATAATGAAGTAAAATCTTGGTTGTAACTCAAAGAGGTTTCCATTCTCACTATATGATGGCCTCCCTGTTGTAGCTGAGGAAAGAATTACATTTCATCACAAAAAAAAAAATTTTACTACATAATTTTAGTGAAAGAAGTTGTTGACCATTCGCAAAACAATAAAAGATAAAGAATGCATAATAACGCTTTTATTCCAGTCACACATTAACTCGACAATTCCTATTGCAGTCTTTCAGTTTTAAATATTTTTCCTTTCACTATTCATTAACATTGTCTTGTACCATGAAACCTTTAATTCAATTATTTTTTATTTTTGTAACCTTAAGAATAATGCAATTTCTTTGAAGAAACTTCTGATCGTGAGTGTTGTGGCATGACTGCAATGCATTATATTTTTTAGAAGATGAATGGTCATTATAAGATTCTGTAGAGGACAGGGAGAAGATGGGAGCACGATCTTTGTCTGACTTTATGGAAGAGAGGTGAGGAGAAAGGTGAGAGCCGTTATTGACCTGGCTTGATTAGTCCAGGTTGCAAAGACAGGTGTAGATGATATAGAGGAAGCATAATTTCGCCAGTTGTTTGTGATGTAATTACGGACTGTACGCGCGAAGATCAGCTGATGCCTTTATAAATCATAAGAGGGCTGTTAATTAGTCGTGGGTGTCTCTCTTACAGTTGTTCCAAGCTGCACGCTCTAAGTGAAGCGCTTTGGTACAATACGATTTCCACCGTGGAACACATTTAGGATGTTGGCGTATAGAAGCATGTCTAAAGTGGAAGAGAAGGATGACAAAGGAAGATTAAGAGTAGAGAGAGGTAAAGGTATGCCAGTCAGCTCTGTCAAAGTATCAGCGACGGGGGCTCGGGAGTGCGGAATACGAAGGAGGAAGGAGAGTTGGAGAGTGATCGCTGTCATGAAGGTGGTCTAGAACTGACCAATGGAATTCAAGACGAAGGGAAGAAGAGCAAAGGGAAAGATCCAGGCATGAAAAGATTTTCTAAGGAACGTACTCTGGAGGTGATGGAGGAATTTCCCCAAATAGTGTGGTGTCTGTTGAAATCTCCATCAGGAAAGGTGGTAAGGGAAGTTGGGAAACTTTCAAAGGCTATTGAGTCAATGGGAAAGGAAGAGGGAGGCTATAGAGTCAATGGGAAAGGAAGGGAGAGGCCATAGAGTCGATGGGAAAGGAAGGGAGATGTAATAGAGTCAGTGGAAAAGGAAGGGAGAAGCTATAGAGTCAATGGGAAAGGAAAGTGAGAAGTAGATTGAAACAATTGCGATCCAGCGGCGGAGAAAATGCGAATAACTGTGCAAGTTATAGTGGTTTGTAAGGGAGGTATAACATATTTTTATGTTGTACAAGTATGGAGGAGGTAGGTAGAGAGTGAGGGGATGCCACAAAATAAATTGGGAATTGCTACTGGAGGTACTGGAAGGTTTCTTAGATGTAGACAATGGATGGGTTATGAGAAAATAGGAGATGACGAAGGTTAGGTCAGTGAGAAAGGAAGCCTCAAATATTCCCCCTGTAGAAGAGTCATTATGAGGTAATCAACGGGTAATGAATAGAAATTGGTGTCGTAGAATTAGGAGGAAGAGGGTCAGGGGAAGGAGAAGTGCTAAGAGGTTCATCAGATGAAGGGTCTGGAGAGGGACACTGTTGTGACAGAAAGGATTCACGTGAGTATCCAGGAGAGAGTAGGAGGGATAATTTGGAAACGCGGGGTTGGTGCTGAGGGGGGGGGGGAGAAGGGTAGGGGGATCATGAATAGGAGGATGGATGAATGTCAACAGTCACTTTGAAAGTAGACAGAATGGGGGTAGATGAATTTGAGGATGGTTTAGAGAAAGAAGCATTTTCTTGGGTCATGCTTAGGAAATTTCGGGTGTCCTCAAGGATTTCTGGAGGGAAGTTGGGTGGGAAGGTTTGGGAAACGAAGGATTTTTAATGAGGAGGTGAAATTGAGATAGGCATTTGAGGAGTAGATGTGGTCCGACAGGGCAATATTCTCCACCGATAGACATTGGTCATGTCTACGGAAGGTAATCAGCAATATTGATATGGGACTTCCGGCGGTCTGACAAATCCTTGTCTTAGAGAGGGCATTCTGCTGTAGAGATGGAAACAGTTCAAATCTGTATATTGTCAACCGTGTAGGGAAGGCGGCCCTATAAAAAGCAATATGGCACACGTGCGTGACTTTGCAGAGCAATTTGATCGGCCATGACCAGGTTGGGCACATAGAAGGCATCCGGCTTTGGAACGCCAGTGTTTGGCAGGAAGGCCTTGACGCCAACACTTCTGACATTGACTGGGATGAGGTTGATATAGTCGGACAGGGAAGGACTCTCCGCCAGTTTAAACATCACGGGGGGTCACGTCTTTGAAAAGTATTGACAATATTGGCGGAGGATTTACGGCGGCCTCTTGGGGAAATGGTGTAATACTGTATTGATACTGCATCATCGTCCACAAGGCAGGCGAGTAAGTGATCACCACAATCTGACCAATCCGTATCGTAGACAAGGGAGTTTGTCGGGGAGATGGAGACAGTTCCGATGCAAGTGTTGAGTACGGAATGAAGCTGGGCAGTAATGGAATTGCCGGTGAAGTCAGTAAAGACTGATAATTCTTTAGCTTGGGATTCTGAAGTAACTGTGACAAGGTGGGGACGATGCGGAAAGAAACTTTGCTTACTTGTTTTTGGAAACATTGTTGGAGGGGATCACGAAAAATCAATCCCATTTGTCTGGACTAAACAGTTTTCAAAAGGTTCGTAGTGGTGGGGGTAGTAGAAGGACGGGGGCGTCTGGCAGAGGATTAGTGTTGAGAGAGGAGTGGTAGTATTGTCGAGAGGTAGACAATAAGGCTGCAGTAGTAATAAGGGTGAAGAATGTAGTACACGAAGAAAGCTGTGGGTGTCGAGATGGATAATTGGAAGATGCTGGGAGAGAGGAATGTCTGGAGGTTGAGTAATGACCTGTGTGGATGGTATGGAATGGGTTGAGGTGACAGTAGGTATTGAGAAGGGGGTTGCAGCAGCAGTGTTCTGAGTCGTGGTCAAAGGAGATCCTGGGGTCGGGGAACCAGAATTAAAATCAGTGGGGCTAGTTGTTAAAAGAGTCTCACTGCCCCTTATATGAGTACAAAAAGGCCCAAGGTAGGAGATATCCCCAACACTTGGCCTTAGTCTCTGTCTCCTAGGCCCCCATGACAAGACATAGGATTGGGGAGTTCAACAACAATAACAAATACACAGTTTTACTGAACAATTTTATTTCTTCTCAAATAATGAAAGATGTATGCCATACAATAATAAAGAACATTATTCACATATCATAAAAAAAGCTAGACACCTACTCATGTACAACATTCACACTTACATATATGTATACATATATATATATATACTGTATATACAATATTTGTACTGAATTATTATTTTTGACATCAAGCAAATTACAATGATTTCTGTCATGAACTACAATCTTAAAACTACAGTTACAGAGATAAAAGATGAGAGAGAGAGAACACACACATAAACACACTCTCACACACATACACACACACACACACACACACACACACACACACACACACATACACACACACACACACACACATACACACACACACACACACACACACACACACACACACACACACACACACACACACACACACACACATACACACACACACATGTGCACGCATGGACACACACATATATACACACACTCTCACTCACTCACTTACTCACTCACTCCCTCACTCTCTCTTTCACTCACTCACTCACTCACACACTCACACTCACTCACTCACTCTCACACACACAAGCACACACACGCACGCATGCACACACACACACACACACACACACACACTCACAAATACACACACACACATATCCACACCCATACATACACATACATACACACATACATACACAGACACACACCCATGCTAACACACACACACACACACACACACACACACACACACACACACACACACACACACACACACACACACACACACACACACTCATTCATATACACACACAAATCAAGTCAAGAAAACAAGTCTTAGTTCAGAATATCGTATCAGCAATGGAACAAATATTGTTGCTTGCTATGGAATGAAAAAAGAAAGAAAGAAGGAAAGAAAGAAAACTTGAGAGAATAATGTGCTAAGGACTGCAACCATTACAAAGGACTTTAAATACCATGGATTGCAATTCCCTTACATTTATGATATCTCAAGAAGGTTCTTTAAAATATCATTTTCCACAATACAAAGAAATTGGTGTTTCTTAACATCCGAAAGCCTTTTCATGAGTACATGTTTTTATGACATTTTTTCATGTATTACAAGCTGAATTTACTGCATGAAAAATCATACAGATTTAATGAGAATCACAAAAAGAATCAAAACGAATAAGTGCAGTACATGATCATATAACACAGAACTAAAGCAAATGTGCCTAAGCAAAATTATGATTATAAAAAGACAAACAAATCTTATTTCACATCTATTTTTTCTAACATTAATTTTATTTTTTATTTCCAGAGCAGTGTCACTAAACAATTAACATTTTCATGTTTAGTAATACTTATTTGCAGTTCTATACACATTTACAAAGAAAAACTGTGCTACAATGATGAGTATCACAGAAAATAAGGAATATAAATTTTTAGTAAAAACAGAAAATAAACTACTACATTGCATCCAATGGCTTTATCAGATCCTGGTTTGAATAAAATATCATTTGAACCTTTCTTCGTACTTTGAATACAATGAGTCCATCCTTATTCCTCATCTTTTCATGCTTAAAAGACTCCAAATATGTGAATTTTCAAACCAGAATCTTTGGTAACCGAAATATTTTTCCCAAACAATAACCTTATACAACAAGGGAATGTAGCATAAGCACATGAAATCACTGAAATGATTATGAAACAAGATAGTGAATAAATTCAGTATTAAAACCCTTGAATCATTAAATACAGTACCTAAAATGCAATACAGTCCCTAAAATATATTTTTAAATATTTCTAACAGATCACAAAGATAAATATATATAAACAGCTTTCAGTTGGTATGAGAACAGTAGTTGCAAATGAAATAGATTACATTTTGTGGAAATATATGCTAACAACCATCATTGCCAGTGAATAACTCAAAGTAGTTATCTTTTCTTGTATGAATGGAATAATATTTTGTCAGCCTCAATTTTTCTACATCATGAGGAGGTCTAAGGGTCAGATAAAGTTCATACAGACTGAAGACCACACTGTACAAAAAAATATGAACTTTTCCCATTGCATAGAAATCACATCCATAAAAAATATTTTTTTTTTTTTGTATTTGTCAGGATAAACAAGACATGATGAATATGTGTTGGCATCTTTTTGTAGATATTGAGACTGGGCCTGTACTTCAATGTCAATTGACTATTTGTACTGTGCTCCTGAGGTTTCGTTTGGGATATGATGGGTTTCATTTGGTTTGATATGGTTTGTTTCCTTTGGTAAAGTTTGTTCAAGCTAGTCTGCACTGGGATTACATCAAATTTACATTAATATTACATTGTTAGGTCAGGTCTAATTAATGTTGCTTGGCTATGATTAAGTAAGTTATGGTATAAATGAGCGTAATATATTGAGTGCTGGCACCTTTGCTGGGCAAAAACAGTTAAGGACTGTTAATGGAACAGGACAAAGTATGGAGGAAATGCATAGCAATTGGCAGCAAAATACAGGCCTTTATCCATAATCTTGCCCTAAGGTGATAAAAGGCCATTGCAAAAAAAAAATAATAATAATAAATAAATAAAAAACATCATCCCCAGATCTTGTTCACATGAGACATAGAAATATGAGGATGGGTCAGAAAAAAATCCTGTATGAGACAAGTATGCAGTTGCAATCATGGTGAAATTAGGTTCTTCCTGCACTGTCAGCATCTACATGTGGTGATATGCAGCCTTTGACAGACATGACCATCATCTCTAAACAGTGTACACCTGATGCAGCAAAATCTTCTCTATGTTCCCTAAGACTAAAGTAGAGCTTCATGTATGGAGATTTCAGAACCTTGAAGGTGCAGTGGCACAGTATATTACGAACATGGAGACTAGGCTTTAGAAGGCTTTTGTTGAAGATTACCAGAATCTTCATTTAAAAATAATAGCAAGGTTTAGAGAATCTGGAAACTTTTTGACTAATCCTTGTGTCAAGTAGTAATATAATAATTTGTTCTAAGGAAATATAATAAGATGATACGCATTATGTTCAACCATATCCAATACAATAGTATTTTTTTCCAAAACAACCTTGCAATTAAAATATGAATAATGAAAATAATAACCATATACCCTCTATCTATAAAATAATTTGAATTCAGATGAATTAAAGGTTGTCAAATATTAATAAATAAATAAGTGATCACTTGAGCTATCATTTATTAAGTATCATAGTTTACCGAAGATGTTCATTAATTCATCTGTGCCTAAGAAAAGAGGATTCTCATGCTGCACATGCTGGATCTGCTGATTTTGGTTGCCTGGATTTTCAGGCTGGATCTGTATTCTTTCTTGTTCGTATTGCTGCTGCTGCTGTAGCTGTTGCTGCTGTTGTAGCTGCTGCTGCTGTTGCTGCTGCTGTTGCTGCTGAAGATCTCCATGAACCTAGGAGAAAAATGGTTAATTGCTCTTGTTGTTTAGTTTTGTTTACACAAAGAACAATATGTATAATGGCACTCAAACCTCTATTTAAAAAATGCATTTTCTTCTATAATATATATTGCATTCATCTTAGCCCTATAATTTTTGGTTTAGTAATTAATTTTGAAATTATGTGTGCTTATTGTATATTCTAATATTAGATTTAGATATTGTCTAATGTAACAAAGATTATTCAGATTCTTAAAAAGGCAAACCATTGGTTTACCAGTGTGATGTTTTTGAATTACATTGTGATTTAAAATTCTCTGTATTAATTATGTCTTCTCATATTAAATTTCAATCAATTCATCAGTAGGGCTAACACAAGGGCTATCCTGCCATAGGGGTCCTTTTTGGTGAACTGTCAAGGCAGGTCTCCAGTCAATTTCTTACTCTTCACAACAATTTGGTCAATCTGCCCCATGGGCCTCCTCTAGAGGAGACAGCATGGTGGGCAGATTCATTCTCAGTCAGTTGAGCCAAATATGTGTGTGTGTGTGTGTGTGTGCGTGTAAGCGTGTGTGTGTGTGTGTGTGTGTGTGTGTGTGT
>NC_091553.1:31247042-31254542 GCF_042767895.1 Penaeus vannamei
AGTCTGGATGTTGGATAATGAGACAATGAAGCCCGAGCCACAAATTTAGGCTTGTATATTGCATTCGTTTTTACTGTTGTTATTTTGGTTACTAATGGAATCCGCTTGACTGCATTTTTCTTCCGTATTGCAGACTGCCTGTTTCCAATAGACTTGCAACCCTGGTGCTGCGTAGCTATTCGGAAACAGTCGACTAACCACAGGCTTTATACGAAACACCAATTGCTTCGTTCCCTTTAACTACCTATGATTTGATCAATGCATGCGATATGCAATTTGCCACAGACTGTTTCTGGCACTCCTTTAATAGTCTATGGACTTCAGTGTGCTCATTGATGCGTTGCAGAATCAGACTACATTTTGCATTGTTCATTAACCTCGTGTTCAATTTTTGTTCAGCGTATACTTGGTTCACGATCTGTTTGATAATTATCGGTGATTCATTAGATACATTCAATGTAGAGTAAATCGTAAGAAAAAAGGCATCTACCATTTGTATTTTATAATAATCATCGGAGAGACAAGAGAGGTTTATTTTCCTTCGCTAATCGTTAATGAAATTCATGATCGTTGATATAACACTTGTATATCAATATGTAGTACTATTTACACAGAAGCTTGTGGGTATGTATAGACACTCATGTATATGTATATACATGTGTGTGCGTATATGGGTCCATGTGTATATATGTAGGTGTAGGTGTAGGCATATATGTATATATATATATATATATATATATATATATATATATATATATATATATATATATATATATATATATATATATATATATATATATATATATATGCGGTAGTGCATTATTCCATCTTTCATATATATATATATATATATATATATATATATATATATATATATATATATGTGTGTGTGTGTGTGTGTGTGTGTGTGTGTGTGTGTGTGTGTGTGTCTGTGTGTGTGTGTGTGTGTGTATGTATGTATGTATGTATATTATTTGTATATTCATATATATATATATATATGTGTGTGTGTGTGTGTGTGTGTGAGTGTATGTGTATACATACATACACACACACACACACACACACACACACACATATATATATATATATATATATATATATATATATATATATGTATATATATGTATGTATGTATATATAGAGATATATATCTATATATTTGTATATACATATATATGTATATATGTATGCATGTATAAAGATATTCATATATTTAGAGATGGATAGATATACATGTATATATATACACAGACACACAAATACATACACACACATATACACATATATATACATATGTGTGTGCGTGTATGTGTACGCGTGTGTGTGTGTTTGTGTTATGCGTGTATGTGAAAGTATATTCCTTATTTCAGACACTTCCATAAATTTGTAGTATCAAATACATCTATATAAACCACATGCCACTAGCACTAAAAAATGATAATCACACTTTATGAGCACTTTCTTTGGCTTACCTTATCCATGTATAAATCAATACCAGTGCACATTCCCAACACAAAGCATTGCTCGGCGCAGAAACACACACAGGGATTACGTGACCAATGACAGATAAGCACAATCACGTACGAGTGCCAATAACATCAATTACTAAACGATTTGTCCATGTAATTGTGTGCAAGTGTATGACTAGTGACCCGCATGTGAATCAACAATCAGCTGATTGATGTTCATTGGCTGTGTAACAAAATCGCCTCTTTGGCATGTAACACAGGCAACATGGCCGCCGCAGCACGCCTGACGGCACGCTTGCCTTCGACAAATTAACAACGCTAAGTTTCCAGCTCCGAATTCATTGTCTCATTATCCGAATTTCGGTCTTTTAGATGGCCTATATTTACCAAGGAAACTGGAACCGTTTGTACCGTACAGTGTTTGGCCGGAAGATTCATGTCGCCCAATTCGCACACGCATTTACGCGCGTTTAACGGCCTCTGCTTGATTTAACACTTCAATAATACAAAGGCCAACGTGAAGTTTCTTGTCGATAAAGGCGATAACTCAGTAGTTAACTCACGGCTCAGTCACCCATAAATAGCAGGGCCATCACAGCTGTCTCGCTATTGCTCGCGTGCGGGATGTTGGTGCCATGTGGGTGCCGGGACAGTGAACGAAGGGCATGTAGGCCGCCGAGCCACATGGTGAGGGCGGAAGGAGAAGCGACGGAACAGGCGCTAGGTGCGATGGCGGCGAGAAGGAGGAAATGGTTTTTAGGCAAAGATGGCCGTGATGAATGGCTGCTGAGTAGTCAGAGGTGATGAGTAATGGAAGTCTTTGATAATGGAATTAACGCAACGAGAGAAGTTATGTGCGGGTCCCCTGGAGACGGATGTGAACGAAAACTATTCATAGCATGTAATCCCGCCATTTCAAGAAAGAAGTTTGCGCAACACGACGCATATCCATTTACCGCTTCCAAGAACAAGAGACGTTGATTTACCCGATATATTTGTAATCATATATCTATGATCAAGGAAATATGATACTTTTGTAATCTGCAGGTAACTTTAAACCAAAAAAATTATCTCAACCTATCAGCACAGATAATCAGTCAAAAGAAATGCTCATTCTCAGTTTAGTTTCTATTTTACTATTGTCTTTCGTTTTTCTCTCGTTAAGATTTCTTTCTGCTTTCTCGTCATCTCACCATTTTTCTCTCCTACCATATTCTGCTCCCTAACCCTCCTTCCACTTCCCCCTCCCCTCAAACAGAAAATAAAAACTGGTGGACTTATGGGAGGAAATGTAGAATCGAATTAATATTGGAGAACTGATATGGACTGATCAGGAGCAACGCCCAGCATCTGATACCCGAGGGAGGTTAGGAAGCACAGAGGGGAAGGCAGGTCGGGTTGGATTCAATGGATGCGCTGGCGAGATTCCTGGATCCGGCTGAGGAATAGGATTCTTTTGATGGCGTCCCCTTTATCTCCCCAATTACGCACATTGATATACCTTAAATAAAACAAAGGGTATATTGTTACAGGAGTTGTTTGATATAGCTCTCAACTGTAAAATATTGTTATTGTTTGCAACCCCCCTCCGGCGAGTGAAATTTCCATGTGTGCCTTTCACGGAAATAATATTTTCCTTTCATATCATATATCTGGCTGCCTCTTGTTTACATGATTGAGAAGCAGATCATATTTAAAGACATTCGAGAGAGAAACACGTGCAGAAAATAAAAATGAAGATGAAAGGGAAATGGATCGGGTGCAAAGATAATATAGGGTCAAAAGTTGACAGTAATTAGAGTCCAAAGACAAAGGAATATATCAGGGTATGTTATTATACGTCACATAAACATAAAGAGATAAAGAAAGTGAAACAAAGAACGAGAGGTGAAAAAGAAGAAATCTTAGAAGGATGACTTGCAAGATAATGAGACGAAGGAAGGGAGGGTGAGAAAATACACATCAGCTGAAATACGAGTGAAAGAACAGAGATTGCACTTGATCTAGTGTCAAATATAATAGAAGAGTGACTCGTACTTTAGACATGAGGTACGTGATATTGCATGTGATAGTTTACCTTCTTGGTCAATAAATATAGATAGAAAGATAGACTGATATGTTTTGATAGCTGTTTTTATTTTCATTTTCAGAAGGGAGATTTCAAGTTTTTGTGTCCATTTACTACAAACATGATTACTAAGGAATAATAAAATTATGCACATTGCTTGTTCGTTTTTTTCCGACATACAATCAAGGTTTTGTATGACAGTATTTTAAGATCACACAAAAAGAAATGAAAATCAGTGAATTGCAGTTAGCCAATAAGCCAAATTCCCCTTCCTAGTATGCATGACAGTTTATCTGGAAACTACCATTAGATACAATTTATATTTTGTTTTCATAAAACATTTATAGCATGGGAACGCACACAAAAAATGTGTAACACCATTTACCCACAAACATAGATAAACAGATAGCGTGGATAGATACGTAGGATATTGGTACATAAACAATGGTTTGTTTAATTTCGAAAGATAAAAAAATTCTCTACTCGGGAGTCACTGCCTTATGCCCCACGTTTCGGACCTTCATATTTCTCCTGTGTAGCCAGTAAGCTTGTTGCTACTGTAGAGCTTTTGGCTGACATCATGATTCATTTCACTCGAAAGTTTGCATGAATTTAACAGAAGTCAAACTTTAGTAATGCAAATACAAGACCTAAGTAAGGGAGATGAATTATTCGTCTCATCACGACAAAGAAGCTAACCGTATCGCTATTACGGTACGGTAGGGTACGGTGGTTGGTTGGGGAAAACTCGGGGAAATGAGGAAAAATAGATAAATAAGGAACAAAAGAAACGAAAGCCATATAAAGATCAAACTCACGAGACCCAAATATGAAGTGTAATATCTCTTAACTCATCAAATCAATTCGTTACCCTGGCAACACGATCCAAGTTTATGTACACAGACACGCCTTGAATAAAGATTCCTCAGCAGGTGGAAAAGCTGTTTCTAAGGAGCTCTGTATTTTGCTAAACAATTTTCTTTTTCTCTTTCTTTCTTTCTTTCTTTCTTTCTCTCTCTCTCTCTCTCTCTCTCTCTCTCTCTCTCTCTCTCTCTCTCTCTCTCTCTCTCTCTCTCTCTCTCTCTCTCTCTCTCTCTCTCTCTCTCTCCTACTATTATTTCTTGCACGTAGTATTTAGCCATTCGCACGCGTCTTCTTACATGTCGACTGCCATATCATGTCATTAACTGTTTCAGATCTTCACTGCGCCTTTGCAGTTCCCCTATTTTATCACTTCTTTCATTTCTTCCCTTTTTCTCCAGAGGTAACAGTAACAACATAAATAATGATAATGATAATAATGATGAAAGTTATAAAAATGATGACGATAATAATGATAATTGTGATAATCACGAAGATGATATTGACAATGGTAATAATAACAATTATAATAATAAGAACAACAATACCAAGAACAATGATAATAAAACAATAAAGGCAATAATGGTTACAAAAACAACAACAATGACAATAATAATGATAATAGTAATGATATTGATAATAATGATAATAACAACGATAATTATAATATTAATGATACTAATAATAGTAATGATAATGATGAACTAGCAGTCAGGGAGCGCATACCTTCGCCAAAGCAATAGGGTCACTGTTGCAATAAAAAAATATTTACACAAAAAATTACATTAAAAAATTCTGGAACCGGATCACCACCAAAATGCAATAATATTTAAATTGGCCAAATACAAACCTCTGGTAAAAATCTCATAAAAATCTGCTCATAACTTTTTGTTACCCTGCGCAGGATCGGGATAATTATAATTATAAATGTAATTTAAGAGTCAATTTTGTTTAAGCTCTGTCTATCTTGCAATACTAAGGAATTCTTTTTAAAAAACCCTGGTTCCAGACCATGGTCCGGATCACCACCACGAAGACAAACCTCTGGTTAAAATCTTTTCACAACTTGTTTGAGTTATCCTGCGCATGATCTGGATCACCAACAAAATTTAATAGCATCTAAATTGGGCCAAGACACACAAGTAAAAATTCCATAACTTTAAGTTATCCTGATAACCAACGAATAACTTAACTAACCAACGCTACCAAAAACATAACAACCTCTTTGGCGGAGGCAATAATGATGATAGTAATAATTAGAAGCACTCAGAGAGGGTATACCTCCGCTAAGGCAATTGGTTCCCTGATGCAATAAAAATCGCACTGACGTCCGTGTATCAGTAGCATCTAAGTTGGGCTAAGGCACACTTCTAGTAAAACAAAAACAAAAATAAATAAATAAATAAAAGACAAAAATAAAAATCTGTTTATTACTTTTTGAGTTATCCAAACTTTAATAGCATCTAAAATGGGCTAAGACGCACCTCAAGTAAAAATTTCATAACTCTTTAAGTTATCCTGCTAACTGACGAACAAACAAACCGACTAACCAACGCTACCAAAAACATAACCTTCTTGGCGGAGGTAATAATGTAATTACTTCAAACACATTTTCTACAAACTCGATTATCTTAATCATTACCAACGTAAGCAGCAGAATCACCGCCATTAGGTTCTCCCTCATTATTATCAATATCGTTTTCATCACTGTTGTCATCATCATCATCACTACCATTGAAATTTTCATCGTATTCCTTGAGTGAACTAACAACAGGGATGATCGGAATATTCGCATTAACAGGCAAAATATACCAAACAAAATGCGAGAATATAAACAGGTATAGAGAAAATAATAAGTAATCATAGGAATAGGGGAAGCAGTAATAATCGTATTTGATTAAATATATAAGGAAAACAGCGATAATCATTAATTATAGGAATAGAGGATATAGTAATAACAATAATGTAGCCTGAGGAAAATTATGATAATTATACGCAATTATAAATATTTCCATTTATCTATTTTTGCAAACAACCTTAATTCACATATATATGAATTTATAAATGTACTTACGAATTCATCCATTTACTGCTGAGAATAACTTTTCATATACGTATTCATATTGTCAAATTATTGCAAATAATTTGGTGCGATATGAAACTTCGAGCCAAGAGTATGGACGCTCAAGCCCGGAGTGAGCTGCTGTTTTAAGCGTAATTAAAACCGGTATGCAATGAGATATTTCGCTGCTGAGAAATGCTTTGGCGAATTCCTTACGCTTGATGCAACAGATGTACGCGATGAGTACCGCTGTTTGTGTGTGTGTTTGTGTGCGTGTATGTGTATGTGTATCAAGCAACAGATGTACGTGATGAGTACCGCTGTTTGCGTGTGTGTTTGTGTACGTGTATGTGTATGTGTATGTTTATATGCGTGTGCGTCTGCGTATGTCTTTGGTCTAGTTTCCTAGAAATGTATATAAATAATATTTCAGAATTATTCTTTCACTTACAAATGCCCCCCACTCCCCCTAAAAAAGCGCTTGGTGGATTGTATAAGTTTACGTCAGCAAAGAACCTTATTGGTTAAAAGTAAAGGAGCAAAGAAAATTATCCCGAGGAAAATACGATGAAAAAACGTTAACTTTCGTAATTTTATATTTTTCATCCAATATCGTAAATTGCATTTGAAACATCAGCTATCTTTTTATTAACGTAGTACATCTGTAATTTAAAAAATAATAATAATAAGTAAATTCCTGGTCATCACAGGAAGTTGTCGCACACAAAAATTCGAAAATGCCGAATATCAGTGCTCACAAAACGTTGCAAACTCAATGATTTTATGGCCATATGCAGGAATTTTACGGTTTTAAATTTTGGTAATTTGATCTAAATTACTCGTTTTCTTTATACGGGCAATAATGTTTACGCTCGTTAATTCGTTAATCTTTAAAATAATACGAATTGATAAACCTTAACTTATTCTTTCAAAGAATATTTAAATATACCGTTCCAAATCTCACCCTTTAGCTGGAGGGCTGTCTGCTTTTCCGTTGTAGCATTTCCGCCGTTTTCTAAACATATGGTGATAAAGAA
>NC_091553.1:31259542-31262042 GCF_042767895.1 Penaeus vannamei
TACCTTACCTCTGTGTAGTAATACATGCACACTTGCAATGTACTCGGCACACTGTGTCGTACCCACGCAATGAATGTTTGCTACGCCGCCAAGCAAAAGCGCTCTTTCAGGGTTTGTTTTGCACTGTTGCGATCATGACAAATATGAATTGGAAATGGCCTGCCGTTTTGAAAATCCCATGTCGTAAGCCATTCTGTTCGCAAAGCAATCGGGCTCGAAGTGTTTCAGGCGAAGTACGCTGGTTGGCACAGGCTGAAAGTTGCTCCGCTTGGCATGCACAAAACGTGTCCACTTCCTTGCCCTGTCGCGGTCTTTTGGCCATTCAAATAGCTGGTGACATGAATGGGAACAATGAATTGCTACGCAACGCCGCGGCATCCTTTGTTACAAACTTTGATAGCCTGAAACTGGGACAATTCCATGATATCCTTGACTCGCGGGTGCACTGTGTGTAACACGCTATTCAAAAAGATTCTCCCTGGTCCTGGGAATGACGTCACAACCGGGGATTGCCGAAGACCGCCGAGTTTTGCATCTTCGTTTCTAAGGGCGTTGCTATGGGATTTCTGGGGATACCAGAGGGTCTCCGAAAAAAATTGCATGAATAGGCTAAGCATACGTTATTGAACAATATTCAAAGGAAAAACAATGCACGATAATTACTTCACATATGCCCTTTAACCTTGTCAATTACCCTGCCAACCAACTAGCAAACCAACAAACAAACCAACACGACCAAAAATATAACCTTGGCGGAGATAATAGTGTCGACGCCGCCATAGGATACTGTGGTGTAAGAGGGGGAGGCAGGTAAAGTAAAATCTATGCAGTTGAGTTAAAGATAGGTCCAGCAAAAGGAATAGTAAATGTATGGCAAAGGAAATAATGGATGTAAAAAAGCAAGTGTATATTTGCAAAATGTAGTAGATGCCGCGAAATATTGATAGGTGACAGAAGGTAAAAAATGCCTTACGAGATATCGACACGAGCTGTGGGAGATAATGCTCAGAACCAGAGATGAAAAGCGTGTAATCCCTTCCGACGCTTCACAGAATTTCATGGTGCATTTTTAGGTAAGGCAAAACAAGATATATGAAAGATTTTGCAAAGTCTCGCTTCTTACTTTTTTATTGCACTTCCTTTTTCTCTTGAGCCTTCTCTCCATGGCTCAGCTCTTTGCGCCATTCACTCTTCCTTTCTTACTTTCCCTTCTCTCCTCCTTCCTTGTTCCTTTACACATCAAACTAATTCTCCAGAAAGGGATGAAGCAGCAAACCTCGATAATTAAGAAAAAAATAACACGAGAGGAGTTCTTCTACTGATGGAACGAGAAAGCTGACATAGAAATCTGAGTCTAAGGAAAATGAATTTAGCAAAAACAAAACGCTTGTAGGGGACAGTCAGAAAGGGTGTCAGGCAGATAAAATGTTCTCGTGGCTTAATGAGGTGATGAAGTGATTTCTTCGTGGTGTTTTTGTTGGTGGTGAGTGGTGGTGGATAGCGGTTCATTGCCTAGTTGATACCGATATTCATTATTTGCCACATCAACTTAATATTAACGTTAGTAAGGAGACAGTAAATTTAAAGAGATGAGTTGAAGTAGGATCTTAAATTATCATGATAAAATGAAAGCTCAGCTATGCTTGATGTCATATAAACGCCAATTTGATTGTTATTAGATTTTCATAGGATGTTCATTGATATATGTGGTTTACTTGTGGATATGATAGTTCCCTTAATTAACACTGATATTCAAATAGTATCATAAATAATGATCATCTTTTCATTCCACATTTCGTTGCAGATCACCAGGAAATGACTGCCCACACCATTCATACAATCTGCCATAGATGAATGCAAATAACATTGCAAAATGGTATCCTCTGTCAGCGGAAAGTGCCTCTGAATCTTAAAGCACAATATGTTCGTATGTTATTTCTTTTATCACGATACGCAATAAGCTCCTCGTTTTGTGATAAATAATAACATATTCCTTTATCGTAGATATAGAAAACAGCACGTTTCTCATGGATCTATGATTGCCAAGAGCATCTAAATGGCGGCCATTTTATGACAGCTAATACCGAGCATCAGTAAAGTAAAGTCATATTTATTACTGAAATACGATTCAGTTATATCACTGTAAAGGATTATCGTCAAATCCCCCTGTATTATATACAAGGCACTTGCATAAAATGCCGTTGATAGATGATTGAAAAAATGCTTTATTTGTCTTTCAGTCACTGTACATTATTGTGTAACACCTATCAATATTTATTTCCTCCTCCTCTCTGCTTTTCTCTTCTACCGTATCCTCCTTTCTCTCTCCTTATTCCTTCCCCTCTCGCTTTACCTCCCTCTTTCCTCTCCCTCCGCTTTCCTCTCCCTCCTCTTTCCTCATCCCTCTATCATTCCTTCCCCTCTCTCTCTACCTCCCTCTTTCCTCTCCCTCCTCTTTCCTCATCCCTCTCTCCTCATTCCTTCCCCTCTCTCTCTCCTC
>NC_091553.1:31272042-31279542 GCF_042767895.1 Penaeus vannamei
TTGAGTTCAGTGTATCGGATTTTGGCGTAAAATAGATGAAAGGTGGCTCGGTCGGCTTGGCCGAAGAGACGCCATTGCTTTGTGGGAATGTTATTTTGAGAACGTTTCTTTCCATGCTGTTATTTTTGCATAGTTCCGTTGACGCAGGTTGGAGGTTGGTTGTTGTGGCTTATATTTGCTTGTAGTGTCTAGATGCTTGTTGTCTTTTAGTTTTTGTTAAGATTGAAATTGGATGTTTAATACCTAGGGGGAGGTCAGGTCATAGGTCAATATATTACAATCAGTATTTGTTACCGAGAGCGACGAACCCTCCAGAGATAAAGTTCCAAAACCAGAGTATCTTTCACACCTAATTATCAAACCTTACCTTCCCTACCTTCTATTTATTCCCTAGACAAGGGGGCAAGCCCCCCCCTTGCTCTAATCCCCTATATTTACATGTGTCAACTTGTAGAGCACACTAAATTAATAATTGGCTGTGTGAGGATGTGAGCAGGGATATACAGCTGATATTTTTGTCATTTTTGTATATATAGGTGTGAACTGTCTGTCCGAGAAATGCTTATGCCATGGTTTGATCTGTTTGGCTGGTAAGTGAGAGCATGCACATCAGGCTCACTTTGATTGGTTGTAATACGGAAGCAGGAGCAACCAGATCAGTTTGAATCCTGGAATCATGGAGATAACAGCGCTATTGACTATGTTGTTCAATATCAACGTATAAATGTCCAAAGTAACTAAATTACATATAATTATCTGAAAACAAGAGAAAGGCCGGTAATTGTTGAAGACCGCGGCGCACCCTCACAGAGACTAAGTCGAAAAGAATGATGTTTTTCTGCATGAAATCCTATGATTTCATCGATTTTCGGCGTTGTTTCTTAAGCGAATGAATCGTTCAGGGGATCGAGTACCATTTCTCCATTGACGATCTTGATTTGATAGTCCCGTTAGCAGGGGAGGGCATGAAGTATATCAGGGTAATTATGGGGTAAAACAAGCTTAAATAAGAATAACGATCAAAATGTGTAAAACTAGTACAAAAAGCGCTTAACCCATTCGTCCTGGGTGTCACATATATGAGACACAGGGAAAAAATAAACAGTTTCGGGCTGCCCGCCAGTGCGATGCTGTCTCGGAGCCGTGCTCCGCGGCAAAAGCGGCGGGCGGCCGGGCGGGCGGACAGGCTCCGGGGAAGCTCCGCTCACCGATTTTGTAGCTTCCCGGATTTTTTTAATTTTGGCTACAAAATGTACCCCGGCGCAGGTGGGTTAAAATCGGCCAATGAAACTCTACGGACGTAACCGCCATCTTTGAAAGTTTACGGACTGATGCGAAATAAATCAAAAATTGTACGGGAACCCAACCCACATTTCTGTAAAACTCTACGGGAATTCACACATTCCAACCCCCAAAAACGTATTGACCAATAAACCAACCTAATATATCAATATAAATTGCCGTGACTAGGCGTGCCCTTCGGGCACTGCCCGAGGGGAGGGTTGATGGGGGGCAAGCCCCCCAACACCCCCCAGGACACATTCTCTCCACGGCAAGACAGAGCTGCATTCACACCATAAAATAATAAACCAAATACCTTTATATCCGGAAACGTGAAACTTTCGTTTCTTTGTACTGTTGGTATTGCTTCGATTTTAATCACCTTTTTCGTCCTTTGGAGCTCTTGATGGGCTCAGATATAAAACTGTGATGGTTACTGAAGTCTAATTATTCTTCGATGCCACTGTAAAGGTCTTAAAAAGAACCAGAATCAACACAACACTGGAAACGCAACATTTCTCACCGACTTTCAATCTCGAAATGAGCGGGTTGATGAGCTGTCAACCTGTGGCTGGTGCAAGAAAGTGTGAAACACTGGATGCGCAGAATTCGATTTGAGGGTATAGATAAATATAAAAATATGCAAATGAAGTATAATAACAATACTAAAAGACTTTAAAGGTATAAATGTGTACCAGCAGACACAGATAATTAGCCAAATATCGTTTTGACAAGCGCGTAATGATACACGGACTTGTTTGCGAACGCAAAAATGCGTTGTATTGCTGCGCGATTGTGAAAAGGATATTTTGCTAATCATCAGTGTCTGCCGTTCCATATTTATGCTTTCACAGACCTTTATTAATGTTTTTATACCTCATTTACGTGTTTTAAGATTGATTATACAGGTTTTAGCGGGAATCGGTCTGAAGGATCTTCTGAGCATGCATATTTTCGCGTTTCTCACCGCCACTTTTGACAGGTGGATTCGCGGGTAGTCGGTGACAGAGAGCCGGTAAGAAATGTTTTGTTTTCAGTGTTGCATCGATTCTAGGTTATTCCTAAGACTATGCAGTGGCAACGAAGAAGAAAAAGACCTCAATAACTATTGCAGTTCCATTTCTAAAGGCATAGAGTACCCCAAATCCCGAAAAAAGCGATAAAAACGAAGCAATCTATGACCGACCGAAAGAAGCAAAGGAAAATTGACAGTTCTGTCTTTCAATATATAAAGGTATTTGGTTTATTGTTTATAGTGTGGATGTAGCTCTATCTTGCTGTACATACTGAGGTGAAGAGAATGTTTCTTGGGGGGTGTTGGGGGGCTTGCCCCCCATCAACCCTCCCCTCGGGCAGTGCCCGAAGGGCACACCTAGTCAAGGCACCATAAATTGCTAGATTAGGTTGGGTTATGGGTTAGGACGTTTTTTTGACTTTCAAAGATGGCGGGCATGTCCGTAGAGTTTCATTCACCGGTTTTTAGCCATTTATGGGCTAGTTTTTTGTGTTTTTGTTTGCTATTCTTATTTAAGACTGTTTTACCCCATAATTTCCCTGATATACTTCATGCCCTCCCCTACTAACGGGACTAACAAATTAAGATTGTCGATGGAAGTGGTACTCAGATCTCATCAACGAAGCATTTGCACAACATCAAGAATCGTTGAAATCAGTAGATTTCATGCAGATGAATATCAAAATTAGTTCGAAATTAAGCCCCTACCCTGTTATGCATATTGACCCAAAAAATGATTAAACAATATAAAACGCACACCGTCAGTGTGGAGTGTAGAGATGTGGGGAGGAGAAACTGATGGAATCAGTTTTATTCTCTGCCAGGACACTATTTGGAATATGGCTTGGGCAAAGTACCCGGCAAAGTGAAAATGCATCCAACTTTTCTATTATTATTTTGGGGGGTTTTGTTGCACCTAAATTAATATATATCAAATTGGCAGTCGCCATTGCATTTGGGGCATTTAAGGGCCCCCAATATGAGGCTATGCAGCCAGCATACTTCTCCCAAAAGTGACCATACCTACCATAAAAATTAATTTTTGATAACACTATTTATCCATTACGATAAAATCTACACTATTTTTTTCCATTGTCTTTGAAATATAAATTTAAATATGAAATAAAACATATAAACAAATATTTTAACTTACCCCATGTCGCACTGCGCACAAAAATTGCTGGGTTCATCGATGTCAAGAGCTTACCAGAAAGTGTTCAAGTAATGAACATTGTGTATCGTTCCGACATGGGAGGCAGTTAATGCAAAGAGGCAGTAATGTTGTTACGTTGTTAACAGTGAATCAAGGTTATGAAAACAAAATTATAAATCATAAAATATCTGCATTACATAGTAGAATACTTATAATGTATAAGCATAAAAGAAATTGAGGAAATGTTAGTAGAAATACAATTAGATAATGGATTTGAATACTAGTAATCCGGAATGTTTCCTCATTGGTTGAAAGTAGTGCACAGAAAACGTGACATTTATAGAAGACGCTCTTATAGAAAATAGATTAACAGAAAATGACACATGTAGAAAACAAGTTTATAGAAAATATAGACAAACAAGGACCTCTTGCTGCATAAAGTTGTTGTGGACTTTGTCTCTGCCATGATTTTAATGGTAAATATAAGGCCTCTGCAGCTTAAAATATGTTCTATCCCACTCTATTTCCTCCACTATAAGATGGCGGTGTCCATTTCCCTCTATCTGTGTGCATTGGTGTCTTTAACTTGTACCATATATGTATATATTTATATAGGTTATATTATGTATGTACTTATAAAGGATATATATATAGAGAGAGATTGAATATTGGTCAGTCTTTATGGCATGGGGGCACTAAATAAGGGCAAAATGAAGATGATATTCTTGTAGAGAACAAAAAGTTGCAATCATTGGTACAAGAAATGGTAATTTTAAAGTTTTATCTAGCCTCCAACTTTTGACATTATTTATTTTTGGAATGTAATATTCCTTTGTTGTTAATAGCTATTATGCTGCTGTTTTCCATCAAGTCTGACTGCTTGATAAGGGACGTAACTTGTACTTCTCACCGTCAAAGTTGGTTAAGAGTGTTAGCATAGATTACACACTATTTTTGAAAAGAATTTGCATGACTTGCACACAGTAAAATCAAGCAAAATCACTTTAGATTGTGTTTGTTGAAACTATTGGAATGCGAGCCATGTTTCACCTCTACAGTTAGTCTACAATTGTGTGGTTAAATCCAGGATTACTTTATACTTGAATGATGCACAAAACAAATGCATTAAATCATGATTGAACAAAAGCAACTTTCAAATATGAAAATGCATTTCCTAAGTGTCCTGATGATCTTGTCAAATTGTTAACAATTGTTGCTAAAACAATAATGGGATTTTATTGATTGTGTTTACAAATAGTAGTACAAAACAAAAAGATGAAACACGAAGTTGCACTATTGGCACTATTTCTGTGTTAAACCATTGTTACGGCTTATGCGGTCTGCGTAGATGTCGTCACTACAAAACAAATGTCTAGTGCACTTGAGAAACATTTAACATCTTTGTGATGATCAACATGAAGTAAGAAAACAATTAGATATTTAGACTTCCCATAATACACAAGATGGAATTTATTTTCTATTTTTTCACATGCACTGTGACAGCATACCACTGAATCATTCAATCATGGTCTATGCAATAGACAACAAACTTGTGCAAACCGTTAATAATTTTCAGTAATACTGTGTTTATGTTAACATTTGACGTATTTTAATATTAGACTTTTACAGTTTGCTTAGCATTTGAAGATATGCACTTCATGCACTAAATATTTGTAATTTTCTGGTTTTCATTATAACCTGATTAAATTGTACTGTTACTCTCTCTCCTTAAGGTAAAGCCATTGGCTTTCCATAGTATGAGTATAAATATATGGTTTTATTAAATGATATACATACCTATGTTCTTTTACTGAACAGTTTGCATATCAGGTGTTAGTATGATGTATTTCAGTTTGTTCAATTTATTGGATGATGAGCGTGGCTAATGTTCATTCAGTGCCGAGCACTGTAAATATATAAGAAATTAAGATGTAATTTGATTGAGTGAGTATAATGTAAAATTTTTGTGTGTTAAAACTATTCATTTGAAAATGGATTTTGAGCTAATCATCATTCAATTCATGCTGTCAATGTATAAACTGATTTACCGTTTTGAATGTACATTAATTTTGAATATTTGTTGGAATTTCAGATGTCGGTCGGCAAGATAATTTTAAAATCAACAACGCGGATGTCCCTGAACGACCGGTGAGGCCTTACAACCTAACCAGCGCATTTGGTTGACTAGTCTTTCAACTGGAAAAGTTGATGCCAACTTTGGCAGTTTCTTTATCCTCCCATTTCCCCTCTCAAAAGCCCACACTTCACAAATGTTTCAGCTTATCAAAGAAAGCTGAAAACTTTTGACAGTTCCCAAAACAAATGTTCTTATGGCCCATTTAATTGTTGTTTTCTGATAACTGTAGACCTCTTCACTGATAAAACTTGATCTATTATAGGGCCTGTTTTAATTGTAGCTTGAAGTAGTGCAATAGGCCCTTTTGGCTGCACTACTTATGAAAGAAAGTGTGCAGCATTACAACAAATACAAACCACAGGTGTCACATGCAGGAGGCCCTTGCAAAGCTTATAAAAGAAAGCTGAAGGTCCTCCTGTGCTCTTTCTTGTTTGTCTTGACAATGTTATTAATTGTTAAACCAGTGATAAAAGCCACAGCCACAGGGAGAATGACAGTTCTTTCTGTTCTTTGTATTGTCAACATCAAGCAGCGTGAAGGAGAACCATCAAAACTTGTAAGATACATAAGAAAATGGCAGATGAACAGTGAATGGCCCAGATAGTACAGTCTTCAGATAATCTGAAGACTGAGTACTTCACATTACAGTACTAGTAACTGAGGAAAAAGGGAGCAAAGACTCCATTAGCTTTTGATGCCCTAGACACATTGAGAAGTGGTCATGGGAGTGCAGAGCTCAGCAGAAGACTTGGGTATTCAGATACCTACTTCTGCTTTGGATGTGTGGACTGAGCCACAGGACATTCAATGAATGAGTTTCACTACCCAAATGCCAGACTCTATTAAGGGAGTTGGTCAGTATTTATCCATGGAGATGGATAACCACAAGATTCTCTGTGTTGGGCACAAAGCCTAGCCTCCTCTGAAGGACTAAGTGCATTGTCTGAATGTTTACAGATAATGTGGTAATTAGGAGCCTTGCGGTTTTATTTTAAGCCTTGCCATGAAGATTATATTCATAATGTTTCCAAAAAGCAGAAGGATAATCAAAGTAGATGGGACCTGTCCCAGATTATAGCCCAAAGAATGCTGAAAAGACGTGCCCAAACACTTGATAGAATGATAGCATCCGGAGATTGATAATAAGCAGAATGAAGAGGAACTTGAAGATGATCATTTTGAAGAGATGAGGATAAAAAGGTAATTTGCATCTATCTTGTGTAATATCATGAAGAGGAGTGGCAACTGGAGACTTCCTTGTACATGTGTATTTGATGAAAAGGTAAATGGTGGATTCTTTTTTGACTGACTATTTAAAAGGTTTTGGTATGTGAATCGACACCAGTAGGTACGTAAAGAATGTGAGTTAATGTTTGCACTTTGCACTAATCATTTTATTACACACAATAAATTTTGATAATTTTATACATTAATAGTTCATGAATCTTTTACTCAGGTTGTCTCATAAAATTACAAGGAGACATGGGTAGGTATGTAAGACAGAAACAGTGTGTATGAGGGATCGAAAGAGGGTGATGGAGCGTGTATGAGGGAGCGAGGTAGGGTGATGGACCATGTATGAGGGAGCGAGAGAGGGTGATGGAGCGTGTATGAGGGAGCGAGGGAGGTTGATGGAGCGTGTATGAGGGAGCGAGGGAGGGTGATGGAGTGTGTATGAGGGAGCGAGGTTGGGTGATGGAGTGTGTATGAGGGAGCGAGGGAGGGTGGAGTGTGTATGAGGGAGCGAGGGAGGGTGATGGAGTGTGTATGAGGGAGCGAGGGAGGGTAATGGAGTGTGTATGAGGGAGAGAGGGAGGGTGATGGAGTGTGTATGAGGGAGCAAGGGAGGGTGGAGTGTGTATGAGGGAGCGAGGGAGGGTGATGGAGCGTGTATGAGGGAGCGAGGGAGGGTGA
>NC_091553.1:31284542-31309542 GCF_042767895.1 Penaeus vannamei
TTCTATCAAAATTTAGATATTAGTTGGCTAATTTAATGATTGTTATTTATAATGGGTGTTTGCAAGAAAACTTGCTCTCATGCAAGAGTGGAAGGAAACGGCCACAGTAAGAAATGAATAACATATTGTCATTTTGAATCAGACTGGACTCCTCAGACATTTTGGTTTTGGTGTCAGTGGAAGAATATGGTCTGACTCCAAACATCCCAGGATATCTATTCTTTGTGATAGGAAATCAATACCTCATCTTAGTTTCGATTGATACAAATTATATGATGTGCTATTCATATGTCCATTACCGGAGAAAAGATCTCAAGACTTACCCTCTTAGTCTTAACTGTAGCATGCCAAAATAGTGTAACTCTGAGAGGCTTCAATAAGTGTGTATGCTATTGGTGGTAGATGGGAATACACTGCAAGTTCTATTGTGCTTATAACTAATGTATAGGAGAATCAGAGTAGAGGCAGTTATAATCAAGGAGCCCAGTCCCGTGACAGGCCTCAGGGGTTGCATTAGTTTTGGTTTGGTGCTAGACTCAACAGAATTTTTAATTTATCCAGCTTGGAAGGGGAATGCTAATTGGTAGTAATACTACCCTGAATTTACTTTTTCTTTTTTCCTTTTTTTTTTCTTTTTTATTATTGCATTTTTATTATTTTCATCAATGAGTTATCAGTTATTTTATTCATGTACTTTGCCTCCTTTATTGCCGCCACAACCTCCACTTCTTTTCTAGTAACAGATGGAAACCATTATTATTTTGGGAAGAATAATTTGTTTGTTTCAGAATGAAGCTCATGAGAAGTTCAAGACCAGCATTTCTGAAATTTTCCCTGAAAAGGGGTTAAATGTGCCTGGAACAAGGAGGCATTGAAACAAAATGAAGGGCTTTAACACATATGTTTGCTAAAGCAGACTAGATGGCAAAGGGCTACAACATGCAAGATTTTTTAAAGATATGAAACTGGAGAAATATGAAGTGCTCCTCAAGAAACCACAAGTTTATAAAGTCAGACTGTAACAATAGCTGTGGATTGGGAAGTTTTTTAGAGTTTATTCCGTGTGTCCTAGTTATTTTTTTGGTATTGTGGCACCTGTGGCTGCTGGGTTTTATGTACATAGAGGATGGCACCTAGAGGGCTGCATGTGTAGGCACACAAGATGCATGAGAGGGGATAAAATACAGGAATGTGACTGAGGAGAAAGGAAAGAACCCACACAACCAGTCCAGAGGAGTGCAAGCTCCTCATCCTCGGGTCACCATATTCCTTCGCTACTAGTAATGACTCATCAGTGACCGCCAGACTGGTCCCGCCGCAGATTCACGGTGCTGCGACAGGAGAAGCCAACGGGACAAGGACAGTCAGTAGCGGGGCTAGAAGAGAGGCGGCAGCAGGCCCAAGCATCAAGAAAGAACCAGCGTTTGGCAGCTCAGATGGAACGCCGCCCAGCAGTTGTAGCAGCATTGAAGCTGAAAAAGGTAAGTATTATACCCGAGTTAATTAATTTTAAATACTTTTTGTGGCTATCAAAAGTACCTACTCAGTCAATGTGTGCATATAGAAAAGACATTTAAGTCAAGAAAGTAAAAGATATATTTGCATTGTGGCTGGAATTATGAACTCTGTTTGTAAGAATATAAGGAGGTCACTTTACAATAAGCATAATAGACACGAGTCTAATAATAATTAAATATACAGATCCTATCAGGAAGTTATATTTTCAGAGTTATGAAGTAAGAATCTTGGTAGTATCAGAATTAGAAAATTGCTTTGCAGAAGAGTGTGGAGCAGCGCCTCAATGGACAGAGACCCTTGTCTGTGAAACAAAGGCTAGCCGTGAAAGGACGTCTGAGCATTCCTGAAGAGGGTGGCAACATCCAGGTTAGGGGACGAGGTGGCCTTCGAGGCGCAAGAGGTGCAAGTTACAGAGGACTCCGAGGAGCTGGCTTCAGAGGTGGCAGAGGTGCTCTTGGTATCAGAGGTTTGTACTTTTGTTGCTGTTAGTGTGTTTTGGTTATTAGAGAGAAAATTGTCTTATGTTTGTGTGTATGTATTTGTAGGTATTATCCCCTTACTCTCTAAACTCTTGGCATTATCTCTACCTACCAAAAAGTGCACATGTACATATAAAGAGAAGTGAATAGTTAAATATACCATATATTATGTCACATTAAGACGCTTTTTTTTTGGGGGGGGGGGGATTTTACATATATATGTAATTCAAATGTCCCTTTTTTTATATATACTCCCAAAGTATTATTTCTGCTTATAACATTCAAATGCAAGCTCAAGACATAAATTGGTTGAAATTTTTAGTATAAAATCCAGACTCTAATAATGACATATTTGCTACTTTCAATAACATTTTTACCAGAATTTGAGGTAAATCCAATTTTCATAAAATAACATTTTTTTCAACATGAATGCATGTCTGGATTCAAAGTAGAGCGCCCTAAACTGCATTTGTGGCAGCATGCTCTCTTTTCTCTTTTCTCTTTTCTCTTTTCTCTTTTCTCTTTTCTCTTTTCTCTTTTCTCTTTCAATTTTCTTCTTCTTCTTCCAATTTTCTTCTTCTTCTTCCTTCTTTCTTTCAGTTTTTCATTTTCTATTTCCCTCCTTCCTTCTTTCTTTTCTTCTGACCCACTGCCTGGAACACCTGGAACACCTCCACTTTCTGTTGGGGCTCCCCATGATATGTGCTTTCTTTGTGCTTTGGACCTGATGTCCCCAAGGATCGAGAGGTCCAGACACAGCTAATCAAACAGTTTTAGTTAGGATAATGCAAATAATATACTAATTAGGTTTCCCTCCTTCCTTCTTTCTTTTCTTCTGACCCACAGGCTGGAACACCTGGAACACCTCCACTTTCTGTTGGGGCTCCCCATGATATGTGCTTTCTTTGTGCTTTGGACCTGATGTCCCCAAGGATCGAGAGGTCCAGACACAGCTAATCAAACTGTTTTAGTTAGGATAATGCAAATAATATACTAATTAGGAAAAGACTGCATTGCAGGAGTGTTGATCAAAAAATGCCATCATAGAACATGTGATGTTTCTGTGGGGGGGGATGCATGCGTGCGTTCCTTGTTTGTTCACATATCCTTATGATCTTTGTTGGGTACCCCAAGGGGTACCCAGTTTGGACAACACTGTTCTAAGGCATGGTGGACTGTGAAGGTGATGTTGGCTAGATCATAAAGGAAGAAAACCTTTTACCAGACCTTGAATCTGTAAGCCATAGGTTAGTAGAATGTCTTTTGATCCCTAATGTCAAAGCCCTTCATGCCAATATTGTAATCAGCTACCTTCAATGACCTGCCCATCCACTGAAATGGTATGGTCAGTGGACTAAGGTGACAAGTGTTGCACGACCAGCAAACCTGTCTTGCAATGGCAGTAGTTAACATCATCCATCCTCCTCACACTGAGATCCTCTGTGCATAAACTACATGTTCACCTTGGCTGTGCTTACATTTTTCCTACAGGCCAGCAACATGTAGGCCTTGATGTGTACCAGTTGTTCAGTTGTTTATGGACAACCGGCACACATCACCTGCCCAAGGAAGCTATCAGACTCCAACTACAGCACCATTCTCATGGATGAAGACATCTCACAACAGTCCTTACCAATGTACAACCAGAAACATGAGTTGTATCCATCGGGCTATTGTCAGTAGAGAGCTGATAGATCTTCAACCCATAAGTCAGCCTCTTGTTCGGGCTGAGAGTTATAAGTTAGTTGCCCACAGATCCTCCACCATAACAAGGCAGTTTGTGTGGTGCTCTTAGGGGAAGGTTCCTATGTGGCTGTGGCACATTTGGTATAAGGAGTCCTTCTCTAAAACAAACGTCAAGAGGAATGAGTCATTGAGGCTCATTGAGGCAAGTGGATATAAGTTTTTATCTGGTCAAGCCTATCCCTTGGCATAACCATGGCAACAATGTCACAGACAAACAAGGGATTGGTTGACCAATTTTAGTAATAACAGGGACACAGCTGTATCCTCGTCAAGGAGATCGTTGTTGAAAATACACCCAAAGATCTCCAGAGGTCTGCTAGACATGTCCAGGATGGCCAGTGAAACCAAAATGTTTAGGGACAAGTCCTTTCATCACAAGATGGACAGGGCCCCCAGAGCATTCCTCTCCTACACCTGGGTAGCCCTATTGGACAGTGACTTATCGTTGACAATCATGTTGACCTGGGAGACAATCCTGTTCATCCTCTGAACTGGATACAGCAAAGTTTGTAAAGCTCATCCACCCTTCCCAGCACCTGCGCTTCATTGTTCTCCTCTGGGGAAAGGTCAAAAATGGACAGCCAGATGGGAACAAAGATCAGCAAGGTAGATGGTACCAAGGCAGTTGGGAGCGGGGACCCTTGATGTTTCTTTCATCTATGTTGTCAGTTCCAGCTACTTGAAAGTGAATATGGCAGCTTTAATGATATCACTTCCTCTGTTTTGTGATGTCATTTCCCATAAAACCTAGTGATATCACTTTGCCTGCCTGCCTCTGTCTGTCTCTATTTCTGCATGCAACATAGAAGTAATAGTGATAATCAATAACTTGACGTAATTTGCTGTTGCGTGTGCACCATGAAATTGTCTTACACTTAAGGGGGTTGTCGCACCCGAGAACAGAGTTCATTAATTATGATCGGATTTTCGCGAATTTTTAATATGTTATATATACATATACTATGATTTACACCACCAAGTTTCATGCCATATGGATGATAAACAATGAAGTTTCAAGATTTTAAAAAAATAATTAAATAAAAAAAAAAAAAAAGTTTTTGAAAAATTTTAAAAATTATAAATCTCACTTATCCATTGACCAAACATGTTCACAAAAATTACCACATATACTCTACCTATAATAGACACTATTTGATTTTGAAATTTCCTCTTAGTTTAGTGTAAAATATATTATCTTGAAATGTTCATTGACATCTATATAAAATATGATAAATGGACTTATAACCCCTGAAATGAAAAACAAATTGTCAACAAAATTGCAAATTTATTCAGCTTTTAAATTATCAAATATATTCAGCTTTTAAATGATCCAAACCCTATTAGAATCACCCAAGTAGTTAAGGAGGAACAACAAACAATGTTGACAAAGGTGTAGTTTTGAGATTTCGGGCCTTGAAGTTGAGGATACTTTTCCCCGTTTTCTTTTCTTCGTGTGTGATGAGGGCATATCACACTATGTATCGGCGCAACTATGGGGTGGAGCCAAGGCAGCACAGCCTTTTGCTCTCCCTCTCTCGTGGATGTATGCTGATTCAGAAGCAGAGTTGTCGGCTAGCTACCAGAGAATACCAAAATAAATAAAAATTTAAAAATCCAGAAAAACAAATCATATGACAAATATGACACAGGAAAATGGATAAGAAGCTAAAAAAAAAAAACACTTATCCAGAAAAAGAGAGAAGAACATTGCCAAGGGAGGCAAAGTGTTGTCACCTAAGATGTTTTTTTTTTTATTTTTTTTATTTACTTATTTATAGGTTCATAAACTTATTGGCTCCAGGTGAGAGGGACATCTCATTATGGGTCAAGGGCAGATGACTAGGAACTTTTCACCATGGGAAATTGCTGAGTGCTGGGTGATGTGGACATATAAGTGCATCAAGCAGTTGGAGGAAGATTGACAGGTTCTTAGGAAGGGATTATTTCCAAGCTGTTGTGGAATTTATATCATCTGGAAAACCAGTATGGATTCTGCTCATTAAAAACTGTCTATTACCTTCTTGATGATGACATAGATATCATGCACGAGTCTTCATGTGAGCTGACTGTACAAGCCACACACCCAGAAAAGTCACCACTCAAAGTAAACATAATGCAAGAGTAACTTTTGGTAAGTCACCTATAAGAAAAATTCACATGCAAGAAATCTCATTCTTGGTAATGGGAGATAATGGGTTGAGATTGGAGTTTCCAGTATCAAAAAATTACCTAATATTATGTAGAGAAGAATAGCTTAATTTTTGTTTTCTCTACAGAAGGTAGTAAATGGAGATATTTTAGAATTATAGGATATCTTTCATTACCAAATAAGTTTTTGTATGTGTATAATTTTTTCTCTCGCTCTACTCTAGGACGTGGTGGCACTATTGGAAGTGCCCGAGGCGGTTTGCGTGGTGCTCGTGGGGGAAGGTTCTTACGTGGCCGCGGCACCCGTGGTCTAATGCAGGGACGTGGTACAGGAAGAGGAGCTGTGCGTGGCAGAGGCTTCATACAGAACCAAGGACGGGGAGAAATGAAAACATTCAGGTTAATATAACTAGTAATTCATTTCAATTATGAGCTATAACTAGTGCTAGGAACTATTTTAGACCTCATTGGTATGATATAGTTAAAAAAAATTTAATTATTGTGTTCAAAAATAAGTTCATAAAAATATTTACTGGTTCTAGGGGCCGTGGTCGTGGAGGTCGCATGGGTCGTGGAGGGCGTGGAGTAAGAGGTGGACGAGGTGGGGCTGCTGCCAAAGCTAACGGAACAGGGAACTGCACCCGTGAAGAGCTTGACCAGCAGCTGGATGAGTACATGAGCAAGACTAAGACTGCCCTGGATTCAGAACTTGACCAGTACATGAAAGATGCTCCAGTCTAAGCCCAAAATGAACATCTCTTCATGTTTTGCCAAATATAAGTCATCTGTGCTCATAATACAGTAATATTTTCACCCCATAGGCAGATAACAATAAAAAGGATTTTTTCATACATCAAAGATGGAATCTAGTCTTGGTGATAGCTTTCTTTTGTAATAAAACAGATGACTTGCAGAAGCAGCTGAAGATATGTACTTATTTTATGTTTATTAACATGATTTATCTGTGTGTCAAGGTTCTGAGTTTTCCATATTATCCATGATGTGATAAACTGTAGTTGATAAAGATATTTAGTCCGTTCATGTGATTCCTGTCTAGAAATGAAGTACTTGTTCAGTAATGGACCAAGAAACATGATATGGAATTCATCCAGCAGTCAAGGCTTCAATGGTTTATTTTTTCAAATGGGAATTTGCAAAACTTGTTTAATAGTACCAAGTGTTTAAGTATGTATCTGTAATATGTAAATGAAATCCTGAAGTTAACAAATATTAAAGTTTGTCCATGTTACTGCCAAAGGACTATTAGTCATTTATTTTATTATTATTGTATATATATATATATATATATATATATATATATATATGATAATAATAGAATGGTAAATAAATCATATACCCACAGCCAACTCAATAAGTAAAAAAGTTCAGGTATGAAGTTAATTTTATATTTTATCTTATGTTTAAAAGTAAGAGGTTAAGTGCTCTTTGTGCCTCACTTACATACTTAGTTGTATCTTACTTTATATAGTTTTATGTAGAGTTTCAATTAAATAGATTTTGATCAAGAATGAGAAATGAATTGTATTGCAGAATATAGTGTAGCTGTATGAGGAAAGTTGCTGAGGCTACATATTGGTAACTAATGAAAAATATTTTACTTTTAAATGCCCTCTTGGAAGTGGCCGCTAAGAAATTCATATCCTGGATTAATTACCCAAACACTGAGTGAGATTAGGTATACCACTGAATACATGGAGTATCAGGCTTTGGTGTTAGATGACTAAATTACAGGATATTGTATGGTATGGTTTAAGTGCACTTTATTTTTTTCTGTTACCCTTATCAAGGTGTTTTATACAGTTTTTCTACTGTAAAAAAAAAAAAAAAATCTTATCGGTCTCCACATATTTGAGTTTGTTGTATACAGTGATCAAATAGAATGCATGTTTATTTTAAGTATTGTCATTTCAACCATTTGCTTACTTTTCAGTAATGCAAAGGAAGTTCATACCAGGCAAGTGTGAATGTGAAAACTTAGTTATATTCTCATTTTTGTATGTGTGGTCATAACATAAGGATTTTACTCCATGTTGGTGAAGCAAATGTCTTGTCACCATCATTGGAATGCATTGTACAAATGAATATTTGTGTATGAGAGTTCAGAACTATATTTATAGAAATTAGAAGTTAGCACTTTGTATCAGGATAGTTGTTCCTTGTATCATCTTTATACTTATAATGAAAACTATTTGAAGTGATGGTACATTGTATCATTAAATTCCCTCAATCCATAATAAAGTCTCTTCTTGATATCCTAATGAAAAGAAGTCATCTGATATTCAGATCTTTACACCTTGGCAAAGGATGCTTTGTTTCTTTTGCCTTTTTCCTCTCTATTCCCTTTCATTTCTCTCTTGCTCATTTGTCTACTTTATTTATTCCCATTCTCACTTTTTTTCTCTCTCCATATTGCGAATGTGCCATTTTTTGGCATTTTATCCTCTCTGCCCTCCCAATACCCTGCTCGTTGTTGTAGGAGACCTTAGGAGACGGACACTGAGGCCCAGTGTAGGGAATCGCCTGTACCTTGGGCTTCAGCCCTCACCTCAACTAATTTTGTTTGGCCTTTTCTTCTCTCTCCTTTCCTCTTCTGTATCTTCATCTTCTATCCCATTCCTAGGGTCTGTTAGTCATACTGAAAGGACAAAAGGCTAGCTTTGTGTCAGTCAAGAACGGCCTCTGGGAGCCATGGGCATGGCATTTCCTTGCTTAATTGCCTAGCCCTTAACCCCTTACCATTTCTTTTCCTCATTTTATTCAGGCTCACCATGGCCATTAATGGTTAATGGTTAACCCATTGGCGCCGGGTGTCACGTACATACATGCCATGGCTGTTGTGGACCAAACGCCAGGGGCATCATGCCATGCCCATTCCCGCGCTACTGGCTCGTCGGACTGAGGTTGTTTTTCTCCACTAGTAGCGGCTTCATTTATATGGTAAAGATTTTAGGCAATGGCACCTAAAGTGAAGGTAAACCTTCAAAATTTTAATATTTTTATAAATTTTACCAAAATAAAAGCTTTTAGGTGCTATGTCACTCACAAACTACCGATCGAGCAGGGCGCAAACGGGAAACTGCCGGTACATACGTAAACTTGCCAAAATTTTTACCCGTTGCTGATGGGTTAAGATAAATGTGCTAGACATCTAAGGTCATATAGCACTATAGGAAGGTATAGTAAAGGGGGATGTCAGGTGATAGTTGCTATGTGTCAACTATCTAGAATAGTGTTGAAAGGTTGAAGATGAGGGAAAAGATTATGGTGGTTTAGGTAAGGGAGTTAGATCAAGTGAAGGATATTTATGCGTCTGAGGAAGGAGAACAGGTTGTCGAGGCAGAAGCTGTAGGATTCTGTAAGGATGTCTGATATGTTGGGAGGTCGGTGAAGGGAGGATAGGTGTGGAAAAGCAGAAGTACGTGCTGTATTAAAGCGTGGACAGGACAAGAGAATGTGTGGGACTGAAAGAGGGATGTTACATAGAGGACATAGGGGCGGGTCTAAGCGTGACATCAGATAGGCATGTGTTAGGCGAGTGTGGCCAATACGTAATCGTACGAAGGCTGTCTCCCAACGTCTGTTTTTGTGAAATGGAGCTGACCAAGAGGAGATTGATGGTTTTAAGGTATGTAATTTATTGTTGTGGAGTCTTGACCAAAAAGATTGCCATCAGGTATACAAGAAGGTCTTAAAGTGGGGGTAGTAATCCGTAGCTGGAATATGTGAAAAGCATTGTTGAGGTGATGTGGACATTGCGGCAATAATGATGATTCTTTACCCTTAATAGGGGCATTAAGGCCTACTGCATAGTCTTCTTCCATGTCTCCCCCCAATCTCTTACCTGTTATTGTCGTGGGGGGGGGGGCTTAGGAGACAGAGACAGACCCAATGCAGGGATCTCCCCTGCCTAGGACCTCAGCCCTCAACTCAACTAATTTTGCATGGTCTTTTCCCCCTCCAACTTTTTGTTTCCGTCCCTCCTCCAACCCCTTCTACTATCTACTTCCTAAGGTGTAAGAGCCGTGCTGAAAGGATGAAAGGCTGACCTTGTGCCAGTCCTGAATGGCTTGCAGGAACCATGGGCATGGTACTGCCCTGATTTAGCTGTCTAGCCCTTACCCCCATACAGAGCACTGGGGGGTGGACTGTTTGTTTCCCTTACATAATCAAGGCTTCCCATGGCCAGTAATGAAGATGTAATACCCTTATTAGGGGCAATGAGGCTTGCCCCTTCATCAAATAGCCCCACCAGCTCCCTGACCCCAGGCTCTCCTTTGACCACGACTCCGAACACAAACTACTACCCACTCTTCAATGCCTACTAGTGCATTACCCACCCAAGCAGAGAGACAGTCTCCAGAAGATATTCCTACTCTCCCAACTTCATCAACTTCATCACCTCTACCCCTACAACCTTCATCAAACACCCCAACTTCCCTTATTACTACGTTACAGCCTTATTTACCATCTCCCCGTAATATTACCACCCTCAACAACACTCCCACTTCCACATGCCCCCATCCTTCGACCCACCAACCCTACAAATATCTTAACTATTGTATTTAGCCTGGCCAAATGTGACCAATTTTTTGTGATTCCCCCTACAGCTCCTTACTCAGGCAACACTCAACAATGTCTCCAAAAACATGTAGGCAGAGTCCCTTTCCGCACCCGATGCAATCGCTTCCATCTCGTAATAGTCAGATGTGAAGCTGAAGCTATAGCATTATCAAAACTGATCTCTGACAACCCCATCCCAGAAGAACCTCATCCAACTCTTAATACTTGTACCGGAACTGTCTCTATCTCCCCAACATACTGCCCAGTCGATACCAAAGATTGGTCAGATTGTGGAGAAGACTTGCTCGGCTGCCTCAAAGACCAGGACATTCAGTTCACATGACTTTTCCGTTCATATCTACACTGGTGGACAATCCCTCCCTGTTCAACCATACAAACCTCCTCCCCATCAATGTCAAAATTGTTGGCAATTTTGGAGTCCTGCACTTTCTCCTTTAACTTAATCTAATTCCTTTGTTGCATATTCCTACCTTAACTCATTTAGTCTAACTTTTTCCCTTTACCCTTTCCAATATTTATACTGATGCGTCAACATCTAATGTCATTAGCGGTGTATTCAAAATATAGCAATAGGGTGAGCTTTTGGGGCAGAAACCCCAGGTGAGGAAATTTTTTGGTTCATAAGGTGATGGTTATGGATTCCCAAAACGGTTAATGGTCAAAACAAATAAATGTGCCTCACATCAAAGGTCATACAGCACTATGATAAAAAGGTTTAAAAATTATTCATTTATTTATTGAAAATTTCCTGCATCCTCATCTCAAGTCATTAGCATCGTATTCAAAATACAGTGATAGGGTTTGGCTTGGGGATAAAGCCACAGGGTAAGGAAGTTTTTTGGGTAAGGCAATGATTATGGATTTCCAGAATGGTTAATCAAAGGTCATATAGTAATACGATAAAGTATTGTGGAAAAATGGTTAAAAATGAGTTTACAATTAGGACAAAATATGTTAAATGTCAGGTTTTAAGTTAGTAAGGTAGTCAAAAGGGGTAAAGATGAAAGAGAAGACAGAAACAGAGTACAAAGGTATTTCAAGATTGATACAGCCAGCTTTTAAGCATAGCTCACACACTTTAGGATGTGGGCAGCAGAAGGGGATAAAGAAGAGAAGGAAAAGGAAAGGGGGAAAAAAACATGCAAAATTAGTCAAGGCAAGGACTGAGGTTGAAGGTAGTGGTAATCCCCTACATCGGGCCTGTCTCCGTCTCCTAATCCTCCCCCCATGCATGATAACGAGCTGTTGACATGTAGCACCTTATCATTAATTCCCACTTCTCTTTACCCTTTCAGATACAATACCCTCCCATAGTGCTATATCACCTTTGATGTCAAGTACATTTATTTTGCTTTTTAACCATTAACCTTTATTTACATTTACTTTACTCTTCCTCATACCTTCCCAGTACTTTTAATTGTTACATCAAATCCCCATTTAGTTGATCATACTCCAGATTGTGGCCTAGAATACATAACTTTCCTTTGCTGTACAACTTTCATCTAAACTTCATATGGAGAACTGAAGGTTCTTGCTCCAAAACTAGGGACTTGTTCAAGCATCTTTAAGTCCATATTACACTATTCATTTGTAGAGAACATGAACTTGGCTGTCAGCAAATTGTACTGTATTGTAATCCCATTTAGCTTCAGTACCTTTCCCCCAAGACTTTTGGTACCTTCAGCTTAAAATGACAGTATATAAGATTTTAAGGGACAAAGGATCATCGTTAAACATGTCTGTTGGTGTAAGCAAGGTACTAATAACCACAGGTAAGCATAACATTTCTACATCCATTTTGGTGGTTCTTCCTGTGGTCTTATATAACATTGTCCTTGTGCTTATCATAGTTTTCCCTCAACATAGAAAGTGAACTTTGGATCATTCATAAATGATGTTGATAGTTACATCAACACCTCTGAGTTCCCTCTGACATTTGAGAGTATAAAATCATGTGCCTTTGCTTTTGTCATTACAGGTTCATTCCCTGTTGTTATGGAAGTATTACCTGACATTAGAGGGCCAGGAAGCATTAAATGTGAATCTGCACTTTCATCACACTGGATATCTGATTCTGATTAGTGGTCAGCAAAACAATGTGAAAATGTAGTAATGATTATATTGCAGGTGAGGAAGTATTTGTCACAGTTGAACATTCATCAAACTGGAAAATTAAGTCAAGGCAACCTTGACAATGGTAAATGACTAAAATTAAACGACTGTGATATAATAACAATACTTAACATGACTGGTTATAACAGGGTTACAGGTTTACTATACAAAATGGCACAATGAAAATAGCTGTCAAACTATGTAGGTTAGTCCTTCCCACTAAAAATAGTTCCCATGACAATAATTTGAAGCCAATAATAGAATTATGTTAAATGCAGATAACACAAAAACATTCAGAAATCAAAAACAGCATTACATCACTTCAAATGCTCAAGGTTTCTTTAAGTGCCCAATATACGGAAGCAAAACCCAGCAGCTGCTACCTGCCAAAGCTTTAAAATATATTAATATACACAAAAGCATCTTTACTGCCTGCTACCCCCACTCCTTCATGTGACCATTAGCATGATGGACTATGGTAGGTATTTAGCTCAAAATCAATATATATATACAGAAAAAGTATCATTGATAATATCATCATATTTAGATTTTAAATTTTTGCAATAATAATTATATTATACATACAATATATATCATTTTAGATGCGAGGTAATTCAATATAGAGCCTTTTTTCAATGGCAATAATTAAATTTTCTCTGCACTGTTGCAGTCTATATCCTTTACCCAACTGACATTAATTTGGCAAGTAGCAATATGGTTTCATAAACTTTCATGTAAACTTATTTTCCATTGAAATACATATCCTCGTGCATCATTCAGTTTAGCAAAGCAAAAGAAAATAGTAAGGGATCTGTATCATCTCGAAGATCAAACACATGTGCAGCTCAGACCCATTTTGAACTTGAAGTGACCAGAGTTGGTAAATTTAGTATATATACTAAAAGAAATCTTTCCCTTGCTCAGGTTATTATTTTTGACAATTTTCGAAAATGTCTCTTTCCCTCGACAGATAATCTACAGGATGCCTTCATTACTCTTGGTCCATTTTTTAACACGTTTCCCCTTCAGTTGAGAATTATGGCAAAAATATATTTATATCTTTACAAATAAACATTACTTTGAGGAGCCGAGTACTAAATCAAAATTTTAGACTAAAATATGACCATTACTCAAAACTGAAGTCTCCATCAGATAGGTGGGTTAAGCACTATACAAACAATAAAGAATTTCTGATGAACTAATGCAGTATAACAAAGAGTTCATATTTTAGTCCACTGCACAAAACTGCTTTATAATGATGAATTTTCACTGAAAAGTAAAATGACAAATGAAAAAAAAATTAAGATTGTATAATTTCAAATGCGAATATATTGATTCAGTTTCTTGACAAACAAAATACGATAAAAATCACTTGCTTTAATGAAAACACACTAAGACTGGAATGAGCTCAGCCCATTTTCATTAGTCAAAAATTACATCCTGAATACAGCTCACAAGACAATCTCCTTCTCTCCTCAAAACTTTTTATATATTTTCACTTTTCTTCACAACTCACAAACTGATGAGCCACTTTTTAAATCAAGCTTTGACATCTCCAAGTAATGATAAAGGGTATACTGCAGAAACTACCTCTCAAAAAAAAAAAAAAAAAAAAAAAAAAAAAAAAAATTGTTTCCCTTAGAGGAACATTTAGGTAAGACAATGGAAAACTTTCATCCCCTTTTGAGTAATTACCTTTCCTTTTTGTGTGTGGAAATAACATAGTTAATTGTTACATTTCATGTAGCAAAGAGGAAGAACTGATGATCATTAAAAATAATACAAAAGACATTGTATATTTTATTTAAGAACATATGAATACATATCAAAGATGGGACTGGTATGCTAGCACGAGCTGGAGAGCGTACAACGTGGAGGCAGTCAGGACACGTAGGGCCAGGCTAGGACTTGGCTGACATCATACCTTTTCTTGCTTAAACATGTTCATAACAATATTAGCAAAATATGATCAGCTAACAAAGCACTGGCAAGGAAGAATAATTTTAATTAAGGTTCTACCTAAGCAAAAAACATTTAGCAAAGAGTACTGTTCTTTGTCTTCAAATTTGTCATAATACTGTCATACATGTCCTGACCCCTGCCTGAGATCACAAAGGTAACTTCACTGAGCAGTGCCCCCTGACTGATATGCTACTACTGATAATACTGCCAAGTTTTCATTGCATCTTTTCCAGTCATCCCAAATTATCATACTACATAATCATTTTACTTCTATCCCCACTTGGCAAACTCTAAGGCTGGTTATAGCTTTTCTATTTATTGCACATAAAGATTTTTGTATTTATTAGCAAACCTCTGTAGCACATTCAGAGAAATTAGGATTAAATGTGATTGAACTTACACCAAGCTCCTTCTCTTTGTAGCAGACGCTTTTTATGAAAATTACCAACGCTAATGTACTGCTCACTCCAGCTTTTTATGTCCTGCAATTAAACCTGTTGGGGATCTCACTTCTCAGTGCAACCATGTTGTTACAACTAACGCTTCACTAGCCCATGTTTTAAAATATTCATCCACGCACTGACAACTTTCCAGCCTCACAAACATTTGTGCACAAAAAAGCATTTATACTGACAATCACTTGCTGAAGGAATAGAACCCATAATATAGGGAAAGAAATGACTCTGCATCACCTTCAACACTGAACATTGTCTTTTTCTGGGATTTTGTAAACGTAGCAAAGATCAACTTCATTATTCAGTACTACAAATACCATAATTGGATACAATTAAAACTATATATAAAATATTAGGAAAGAAACTGTGATAAATAATTTACCCTAGGGAAAAAAGCAATGAAAAATGTTGATAAAAGACTTGTAAAAAAAAAATAGTCAAGAAGCAGGATGTAACCATGGCCATTCAATATCCGGCAGTCAAAACACATATGCCACTGTAAAACTTCAGACTCACAGGTAAGGAACATGGATGGTCTACAAACACAATGAGCTTCTAAACACATTTAAGAATATCCCATCCCTCTTGCAGGGTATGTGTAAGACATTTCACTTATTTAACAAACACTGGCAAAATGCCGGTGTAGCTCTCAACCTGCACTAGCTAGTTCACTGCTGAAAAAAACTTTTTAGTGACTCCTCTGACCCTATCACAGAAATGCTTGCAGACAATTAGTCAAAAGCTGTACTGCCAGCATGTATGTTGTTCATACAAAATATTTCCTGAATATCCATTTATCAAAAGTTTTATTTTCTTTTAGGTCTAATAAGATATGTATCATGTATCATTAAGCAGATTTCCAAATATGCTTCATTTGCATTCATTCTGATAAAGTTAGTACAAAACACACAAATAACTGAAAAATTCCATAAACCTTGTTTTAAAATTTCAACATTATTTTTATATGCAAGTAAATATAAAAGCTTCATTAACCATGGCCAAAGTATATTACCATAATTAAAGAATCTGTAATACCTCAATTGTTCCAAGTTCTGTCTTTTCCAAATAATGAAAAAATCAATGAATATTAAATTTACATATTTAAGGGCACTATTTCATCTTAAAAATATCCATATATACCAACCCATTCACATTACACATCTTTACAACATAATTCTGGAAAACATGACTATTTGCTGAAACATAGGCCTCTGTGACAATCTCTCCTAATTAAAAATTCATATATGTAAGCATTTTTAAATCAAATTCAAAGGGCATTTAACTTCCCATAGGTAAAAATGTGTTTTCTTAAATTTCACAATACTTCACCTCCTGACACTGCTTGGCATCAAAATAAGGTAAATGAGTTGTCTATGTCAAAAAAAGCACTCATCACATAATTAAAGAGTGAAATATTGGCAATTTAACAAAACTCACATTATAAATAAAATATTATTTCATCTTTAGTCTGGCAACTTATAATACTTAAAAAGAGAAAAAATGATGCATCACACACATCCGAAGACACTCAGAAAGTGCTAACAATAACCATACCAGGTCAAGTGCACTTAAGTAATGGGGCCTATCAATCACTACCTGTTTCCTTTGACATGCAAGAAAAGTACCAGCAAACTAAGAGGATCTTCAACACCTAGCAAATATAGCTGGCTATAATGAAACCGAGTCCTTAGAGAGGGTTAGGAATTCTGAACCTTTTGAAGTTTTGCCTTCCATCCGTCTGAGATACAACTAACATTACTTTCCAACTCTATGCCTTATGTGGTCTCTTTGCCATTATGTTAGAAGGTGCAATGTTTTCATTTGGATCGTGCTTTATTTTCAACTACATGAGATAGCCAGTAGTTTTAAATATGAAATATATCTTACATTACCCTAAAAAGCATGAAACTAAAATGAATAAAACTGAATAGAAAGACAAACCTTGAAGCAATCACAATATTGCATGATCATATGCACAAGCACATACATGCGCACACACTCAACTCACATACCCACAGCATTTAAATAAATATATGTTACACTTTTCTTTATGTTATCACTCTCCTTCCCATTGTTTGCATATGAATGTAGTTGTGTGCACTGAGTTTGCATTGTGTGTACCTGTGTATCTGCATGTTTATATGTAAGTGCATTAGTGATGTATAAAAAAATTCTTGCATTCTTCTTACTCTGCAATAAATGTAGAAAAACTGAACATTGAAGGGCAATTCCTGCTTTTTGAAATCAACTGACAAAAATAATAACTAAAATCATAAGAAATATGTCAAATCCCTTACATATTTGAGAACGTTTCAAAGACATCATTACCATCAAACAAAATGGAAGCACTGCAAGTGATCGTAAAGGGTTATATAGTCATCATATGTATGGCATTGCTAAAAAACGAATCTTCATTATTTTTACACAGTACTTTAATTAAATAAAAATTGCAATGATAGTGAGAATAATATTGAATTACAATAATTTTCAAAAGGAAAAAATATATATATAAATAAAAGAAAAAAAATACTGGCTTTGACTCACAACTGCTTTTTTTGCAACACACTCACCAAGCAGCACAGATTTGTCAAGATTGTAGCACTATTGCATGATCAGCTATTTGAAATTCCAACATGCATCCTGTGGATAAAAGACACTTTGTCTTCACTAGTGATCTTCTCTGGAGTCTTGACTAGATACCAAATTGACCCTGGTATTCCATGTCTAGAGACAGCCTGGCAAGGCATACAGATAACTGCACTCTTCAGGACTGTTTCTTGAACTGTGCTCACTAATACTCAGTTTAGAAAAAATCAGGGGAAATCATATGGAAAGGGGGGTAAAAATAATAGTCAATAACATTTAATCGATCTCCTTATTACTATATGTCACACTATTCTTGCAAATGCTGCTATTGGTAAATGGTGCCGATGGATTGACTCTTCACTCATCTTCGAAATGTAATTTACTTGAGATGAATCTAGCACTTGAGCACAATTCAGAAATTTCAGTCTAGTCCGTTCAGCAGCATAGGTGAGCAAAGACCACAGAAGCACTACCACTAACATTCACCACTGTATCTACATATCATATTTACAAAAAAGTAATACAATTTTCACCATCATAATCATATATGCTAATGTGGCATAGTAATAATTCCATGACAATGCATAAAAAACACTAGCAAGAGTATGAAAACTGACACTGTACTAAATGCAAAGGCTTATGAGGGTCCAAGGAAGTGGATCCTACATGCCCTTCCAACCCTGGGTGAGGAGGGCACTATGTACATAAGATTTAGGAGTGCAAGGGGGCAGGGCTTGTACAAAATTTGATGTGGAGGAAACCATGGGATAGGCAGTGTGGCTCTCATTTACAATCATTCATAAAGCACGTGAGTTAAGAGGTGTGGCTGTACAAAAGTAGACAAGAAGCCAATTCTATAAACAAAGTATCTTTCCTACGAAATGCAAATCATGCACCAAGTCCATACTGGTGTTTTTTGAAGTTCAATCAAAACCATGTTATCAGTTTGAGGTCAGCATCATCATCACATTCATCCATTCTGATGCCTGGTTGAACTAACAGCACACTGAACACAACTGAGTATACCTAGCATGGCTTAACATCACTACACCTTTGACTACATCAAGTCAATTGAGCTGTACATTTTGTCAGTTTTTGAAACTTGACATATCATTCAAAAGCAGTGCTTCATGAAATACCTTTGCTTTTCATGTAATTTCTATTTATAAAATCAAAAAGGCCTTACCATATTACTAAAACCATGTTGATACACATTGTCTTAAACTCACAAATAACATATAAAATGACTTTTTAATCAAAGCCCTGCTGATATTTTAGCTAGAATAATATGTAGGATGTGTCATGTGTCCATCCACAGCACAAGATAGCCAGCTTGTGGCCCTGCACCACTCAACTACATATAGGCCACTCTCCTGTTAACACACACATACCACAATGCCATTAAAAAGTTTCTTTCAGCCACACAAACAGGCTAATCCTCTTGCAGTTCCATAGACTATTGTGTGGAATACAGCACAAGTCATTTGTGCTTTGCACCAAGAACACCTTCTTTGGTCAATAATATAGTATGGGAAACACAACTATAGTATCATTTCAATAACAATGGTCATGTATCAACTGATAATGTCCTGGGGTTTTACATTAATGTAAAATATGAGCATTGTATATGGTACAGATTTTTCCTCACTTGTACCAAATCAGTTCCTCTATTAAGAAAAGGTAAGTGGTCCCTAAATCATGAAGTAGGCCCTGTAATTGCGACTTTCCTAGAGAAATGCCACTATTTCCAAAGGGCTCCTATTTCTCTGACAGCAGGATCACACTTATCTTCGATTTAGCTCCATCTTGACAGCTGAAAGTAAAATAATAAATTAGTAAATCATTGCAATGAAATTACATTAAAATTTATTTATAATGCACAAGTAATTAGTTCACAGTAATGAAAAAATGTTCATCAACTGTAATTTGACATGACTTCATTGTGTCAAATTTATTCCTTTTGTGGGCTTAACTTTTAAAGTCACTTTATGGAATTAAGTGATTGTTGAACATTCTCCATCAAACCCAACACAGTTTTCTAATTTGATGCTCCTTTAATTATTTCATGAAAGATTGTAGCTGCCAACACAGTTTTCTAATTTGATGCTCCTTTAATTATTTCATGAAAGATTGTAGCTGTGCATTTCTTACCACAAAGCAAGCAAGGGATAACTTGACCAGATGTAAATAATCCTAATTCTAACTCTTAAGGCTAGTAGTATGATAACCCCTGCAATCAGAATGATGTGACCATCACATCATGAAATCATTTGGCCTGAACTTACCATCATGAGAAAATTTGGATGAGGGCCAGGATGACAGAAACTTGCTGTTATGAGAATTTCAGCTGAAGGCAGGGGTAACAGGAATAACTTCCCACAAGTGCACAAAGCTCTTTGATGGTGGTTGAACTCAGTGGGTATTTAGGAAGGGGCTTTTGCATTTTTTCCATCAACAAACAAGTGTGAAATGTACCATCCATGAGCAATGGCTGGAAGAGTGCCAGCTCCAAGGAGGACACTATTTCCATGCACAGGATCCTATTCCTGGCAACCATGATTGGCAGTACAGACTATATTACAGAAGATTTTTATATAAAAAAACTAAATAACAAAATGTTACTTATTATTGTTATTGCACCAAGTTGTGGATTACCAATAGATATGTAGTCTGTACAAGGAGAACAGTCTATTAATATCTGGATAAAGCAAATCAAATGACAAAGATAGACATCAGAAAATGGGAAAAAACAAAGAACACTTATGCAGAAAAAGAGAAAATAACATTGTAAAGGGGAGACATGGAGTCTTGTCCACACACATGAGTGTTCATGTAAGCCCAGCCTACAAGCCACACATCCATCAGAGTGGCTGCTCAAATAATCCTAATGCCCATATTTTAGCCCCCGTACAGGTAGTGAAGCATCCAATTCCAAGGAGTTAAGACGACACACATCAAATAATGCCCTAACATGTATCCTAGCATAAATAATAAGGTAGTGTTGAGAATTAAATTGTGATTTCCACAGTAAACATTTCCCTTCTCTAACCTGGATCATCAGCAGGTCAATCTACCTGCTGCCTGCAATGACTGCCATGTGTGAAGAAAATCACATATTTTTCCCTTTTTACTACAACATTTGAACAGCTATGAAAACCTATTAACATACATTACAACAAACTCAATGTTTTTACCCACCAATTGAGTTATTCATCCAAACTATTCAAATAGACAGCAAGAATAATCAGATTAAAGCCTCATAAATGAGACTAGAATCTACCTTTCATTGTATAACAGAGGGCGGTCAATTATCCCAAACCATATCATGAAAAAATCTACTGTTGCTGATCTCTTTCTAAATACTAGGGCAGTAGTTTCCAACACTTTCCTATAGGAGACCTACTTGAACAACATTAGTCTTTACAGCTTATCACCTAGGAGTTACTGTGACCTCAATCAAACTTTGAGTATACCATACAAGCTGAATCTACAACATGTACAGAATGATTTGTGAGTACCATTTCTTTCATTCAGTTCTTAAACTGCATTCTGTGAAAATATCAACAGCCTTGTTGAACTGCTCGCCCAAAACAGGGTTGTGCCCCATAAGCTGGCAACCACTGCATTAAGGGGAATCCTGGATAAATACTATTAACTAATAGCTCACTCTAGTCCTTTCTGTTAAATAGACTCCTACTGACAAGGTTGAGAAGCATTGTGAGCTAAAAGGACTTTTCTCATATCCCTCTATATACCATTAAGAGGTCCCATATGTGTGGGTTTATTATAAGCTAATAACTACAAGTCAAAACTTAAGATTAAACACAGGGATAAAATCAAATACTTATATTCAACATTGAAATAAAATATATACAGAAAGCATTCATGCCTACCATCAATTATCTCCTGTTTTACTTTATCTAGCTCCTTCCTCATTTCATCCATTATCTCTTCTTTAAGTCTCTCCAGCTCTCCTGACGATGCCCCCCCACCACTGGATGATTCTCCAAGGCCATTGACTCTGGGGGTGCTTCCATCGTCTGAGGTGGAGCCAAACCTCTTTCGCGAAGGCTTGGGTGATTCAGGTCCAGTCTTGCCATTTGTTGAGGAAGTGTTCCCAGGACTCTTTTGTGACGATCTTGGTGGGTCCTGTGGATGAGTAAATATATCTTGAATATTTCCTGCTCCTTGTTACATCTTCAGACAAGGTTATCTTAAGTTCAAATCAATAACAATCTTTGCATGTATAAGAAAGCATTACTATTTCTACATTGAATCATATGAAGTTATTTTAATTCTGAATTATCTGATTTTTACTTACAAGTCTAAAAATAATGCACATTTATATAATAAAACAAAATTCAAAATCTCCCTAGCTAAAACTCAAATCAAAACAAATCAATGTCAATATCCTTCCAAAAACCAACCTGTGACTGTGTGGGTGATGAAGGAGGGTCCTTGTTCTTGGCCCTGCGTCGTGCAAGTGTGGCAGCCATTTCATCCATCATAGTCATCATACCACCTAATGCTGGCCGTTCCCCTGAGCCACGTCCAATGCTGCCACCAGAGCTGCTGGAGCCTGTACTCTCACTGTCTGGGGCACGAGTCTTACGTAGTTTGGCACTAGCTAAAGCATTAGCTAACCCACTTGGTTCATCAGATGATGACTGAGATCTTGCTAGTCCACCAGGTGGAGGGGGTGGAGGTGGTGGGGCAGCAGCAGCTGGTGGAGCAGGAGGAGCTGGAGGAGGAGGAGGTCCACCTGCAGGTGGAGCAGGAGGTGCAGGTGGTGCTGGAGGACCACCTCCCACTGGCGGTGCTGGAGGTGCAGGAGGTCCACTTGAGGGAAGAGGAGGAGGACCACCAGCTGGAAGTGGGGGAGGACAGCCAGGGGGTGCTGGGGGTCCTGGAGGTGCTGGGGGCGCATTGGGGGCTGAGTTGGTGCGATGATGACCAGGAGGTGGAGGTGGTGGAGGTGCTCCAATGTTCTGTTGGCCAGCCATGCGACGCTCTTGCATCACTGCTACATCTTCTCGCGTCATCGTCCTGCAACAATTTGTACATGATCAGTGTATAGTTTATCATAGCCTTCAAACAGAGAACACACTAATAACAATAAAACATCAAAAAATAACAAGTAAGATTTCAGTGTTAATCTTATCAATCTAAAGCTTACTGATAGAGAAGAGGCATGCTGCTATCTAACTACTTGGGATCTTACAGAAGAAATCCAACTCTACAAATAAAAAAAAGTGAAATGCTAACCTAAATGAATAAGCTTTTACTTACACCTTTGATTCCATCACAGTTTGGCAGAACTCAAATACAAAATATAGCAAATAAAGGAAGGCAGATAATACATATTCAAATGAATATAAAAAGGATACCACCACCAGCGTCAGCTAGAGGAGCCTGGAGCGTGACTAGTTGTCTAGCAGTACTGTAGGAGAACTTGTCTACAGAGATCTTATTATGGGGGATCAACAAACAACAGCTTTACCTACACATTTTTCAGTCTCCTACTCCCATCTCACTTCCCTTAATGCCTGGAAAAGATCTAGCACATATTTACTTTACAAGTACTCATCCACTGGCACAAGAGAAATGACACTGCAAGGAAACAGATAAGTGTAGCAGGTCAGCACCCCAGTCCCCATCCATTAGTGAGAGCAGCTGTGAGTCAGCATCAACGCAGCATCAGTAGAGAGGTAGTGGTAGTAGTGGTCCCTCGCCCGTGCACCAAGAGAGAGCATCAACAGCCCGGGCAGGTGTGATGCAGGCTATCTTTACTTTACCGCGTATCATGATAATGGTGATAGTTGTCGTAGGTCCTGTCGTAGGTTTTCTCGTAGTGGTTGTTGTAGGCATGGGGATCAGCATACCTGTACCCCATGTCCTCGTCGTTGTAGATCTGGTTGTGGTACTGGGGCTGAGACTGTTGCTGAGGCTGAGTCATCATGGGTGGCTGTTGTGGCAATTGCTGCTGCTGTTGCTGCACCTGCTGGGGAGGAGCTGCTGGGGGAGGTGGTGGGGGCCCTTGCCGTACATTACCTCCATTGTTGAGCACCTGCAGCAGAGCATGTCAGCCTTATTATAGCATTACAATTATATAGCTTGATAAAATACATTAATAAAACAGAAGTGTACACTGCTGTAACATTATAGGGTCACTAATCAAAAATAAAATAATAAACAGTTAGAGAGTGCTATAGAACTAATACTATTTTGGAAATTTAGTCAAAATATGCATCAATACATATAATCAAATTGTTCTCCTGCAAACAGAATCAAAATCAGAATATCTAGAAGTCAGAGAAAAACCTATTTTGCTAAATTACTAGGTAAAAGTTGACAATCAGTTTTCTGGCAGATTTGTTAATCATTATTGATGTCTGAAAATTAATCAAAACTCAAGATAAGTGCCTACATAGTATATATATCAAAATCCCAATTATAACTATGGCAAGCACATAATTATCTTGCGCAAATGACTAGAAATGGGGCATGGTGCATTATGAACCTAGGTTTTCATACAAATGGTTGTTTTTTCCTGTGCCGAACACTTGGAATCAGACACATGGATGGCAAAACCAATATCACAATACGATATGGCAATTATGCATAGGCTCCCTTGGCCAGCAAGGAAGGATGAGGAAAGGAGGGCATTATTTACACTCCTAAGCTTATCTTGTGTTTTTTCCCCCTTTTTGGTAATCCTTCCTCATTGTGCAATTTAGTGATGCAGCAGTTGGAAAAGACTATGAAAGAAAATACGGCAAGGAGAGGAAGCAAGAAGAAACCACTCCCATCCATACTCCAGCCACTGTCTCCATCCCTCCTCTCCTACGCCTATGGCTAATTATTGCTTTTGATTACCATTTGGTGCTGAAAATAACATGAGCATCATATGCATTTCCAGCAAGAAATAACTGTTGTGAGCACAGAAATGTCTGAACCATTTGTTAAAAATACATTTTTGTGCTTAAACTGTTCTTAGATATTCCAATATTGATTAGATATCCTTGGGTATGATGGTGTGTTTAGTTTGAGGTATAATAAATGGTCATTTCAACCCAGATTTTTCATTATTTAAAAAAATATTCAAGAGGATAACTGCTCTAAAAAAAATATTGGAATTGATCATAAAAGGTATTAATGAGGTATTAGTGAATATCATGAATGCTAGTTGCATAAGGTAGGGTATTCTTTCTCATGGATAGCGGAGGTATATGAAAATATCATTCATGTGGGAAAATGCCATCATTTTTTTCAACGATGATTTCTAAATAAATTTCCCAGAGATGATTTATACCAAAATTTTAACAAATATTCCTAATCCATTCAAAATAATGAATACAGTAGAGACAATTCAGCAAAGATGTAAACATCTAA
>NC_091553.1:31329542-31332042 GCF_042767895.1 Penaeus vannamei
ACCTCGTGGTCACGCAATCCACCAACACCTTGATGGCCTTATGTAACAATGGGAAGCCTCGTTGCGTTCCAAGTCTTTCCGTGCACACTCTCACTTGCACATTCTTCACGCTAGCTTCTTTGTGTCTCCTTCGTGATCTTGAGAATCGCTGCGACATGCACCATACAATATGCACACCCTTGACAGATACACACGCATGTCACACTACATCCCCCAGCGTCATGCAAAAGCCTCCGTGAGCGGGACTCCCTCTGTGTCACCTCCTGCCAGCGCCGCTGCAGTACCACTCTGAGATCTACGCTTTGTCATGCCAGCGCGGTTGTTGTCGGTCGGACTAATAACGTTTAATAAGTGACAAATTCGGTGATAGGAAAGGCATGCAGGGTCCCGAGGCTTTAACAGCATGACACCTGCGAGGAGAGACAGCTGTCAAGTAACAGGGTGAACAACACCCTTTTACTCTCTGACCCTGAATTCCCTTCCCCTCCCTTCTCCTCCCCGCCCCTTTTACCCTTCCCTTTCTTCTTTCCTTTTGTTTTTCTTTTCCTTTTCCTTCTCTAAGTTCGTCTCCTCGTCACTTATTTTTCATATAAATTCTTTTCGAGTTTCTCCAGACAACTATCCATCACGTCTTGAGTCAGTCAACAGAAACTGCAGCACAAACGCGCCCAGAGCCTGTTGACGCGGACGGACGGGCGAGTAAACAGGCAACCACAGTGTGACGAACAATCATGCTCCGGAGAAGAGTACAAGTCGTTTGTTGTGACAGCTTGTGCGACTCCGGCAACAAACATCCCGCCGCCGCTTAATTAACCAAGTTAAAGAATGCAAACAGCTCCACACTTATAAAGACACAGAGCAACTGACAGTAATGCAAGCTTCGCTCAACCGGATCAATGTTCGAACAAATTATGGTTAATGGCCAAGTATGACGTAGCACTCTCGGTGCAGACGCAGTTACAATTTCACGTCCGTGCGCGCGCACTCTCCCGGACGCATGGTCGCAAACACAAACGTATCTATACTAACATTCATTCACTCACACTCATTCATCTACTCACTGAGACAAGCAAATCTTAGAGGATTGACAAAATAAAAGGTGAATGATATACGACGATCCCTTTTCGAAGGTATCTATATAAAACGGAGTTGTTTACAAACAACAGTATAAACAACTGAGATCTACAGCGTGTCAACAACAGCAAGGAATGGGCGCTTTGACACAGCTTCCATTGGCGTCAGTGTAATTTTAAATCTCGTTAGCGGAACTTAAAGCGTATCTCGACATATCTAAACACTAAAGGGATTACAAAAGAAATTTTGTTGGTCGATGGGTGCTCAACGCAGAGAATAATTCTCTTACAGGAGCAATGCTTTTGTTCTCGCTATGTAACTTGACAGACACGAGGGCCCCTGGTTTCTTTGAATATTATCAAGGACAAAGCGAGGGAGATGACACATAGGGTTCTTTGCACCGCCGCTGAAGTTGCAACCGACATTTTCGTTCCTTCTCTAGTCCGACTCGCAAGTGGAGAGACGCCATGTATTACAAATAGAATTCGGATCCTCGGCTTCCTAAACATAATGGAACTGACAACAAATTTTAGCAAAGTGCCCATCAAATAAAACCGCGAAAAATCAATCAACTATACAGTACAGCTCGGCTAATCGTCCGGGATAGTTAACAGGGATAATGACCTCTACAGAATTATTCAGATTGCGGATTTACTCGTATCTGTAACAATGAAGCAGCGCCTGAACCTTGAACTACCTGGTAAACAATAGAATAAGTACAGCATAATTACAAAAAAAATCTGATGTCAAGCTGATCAGTATTAGTACCAGATACTCATCGCGCAGAATATTAATGTGCATTTGCAGTTGATGCGTTTGTATCTTATAGTAGGAAGAGGAGGTTGCTACACACGCAGTTCTTTTTTGTCGGGATGGACACAAGAACAATTCATTCCTTATCACAGGTATTTTATGCCTGCAGGTGTAATGTCTGACATTTATACATTTATTAGTTTTTTCCCTGAAATATTCTTTCTAGCAATTACACTGAGGCCACTCAAGTGTGTACCTCGGCTAGGAGGCGTGTTCAGCATTGCCAACGCGTGGGCCGCCAGTTTCCGAAGCGCATGTCAATATTACGAGGGAACATGTGCTTCGGATACCAGAGTCGAAACCTGCGGCTGAAACACTGGCAGCGCTGAGTGGTGAACTTCGGACGTGGAGATTGTGCTTATTGTCAACTATAAGGATGAACGCTTACAGTCCATTATATGCATTCCACGAAAAAAATCACTATAATGTCCACGACGCTTTTGAGCATCTATGTTTCGTTGATAAAAGAGCTATGTTAGATTTGCTATCCTTGTTGACATTGTTTCAGGTATCACCTGGCATGCTACTAGCTCCCTTTCATGTATATTTTAGCACTAAAAAATAATCATATACGACTGCATTATGTGCACACACATACAATACATACATATAT
>NC_091553.1:31337042-31339542 GCF_042767895.1 Penaeus vannamei
CGCTCACTGCAAGGGCGGACGCTTTACCTCAGCACCAGCATCGACAACAACCCCGAACATGAACAGTTGTTGGTGATCCACATCTGGCGGGCCGCACGAGGGGGCGCGCACTGCTGCCGCCTTCCACCACCACCTCCACCACCACGATCTCTCCGTCGTCATGTGGGTACTGGCGTGCTGAGAGTGAGGAGCATGTGTGTTCGTGCGTGCGTGCGTGCGTGTGCGGAACGGGTGCGTGCGAGCTGTGCGCGGAGGGTTGTTCGTACGCGCCGGTTGCCACACCCACACACCGCTACGACCACCATTCGCGCACACGCCTCGGAACGATGCCTTGCTCACCTACACCAGGTTTCGCTGGTCTAGAAAGGGAAGGGAAAGAAGAAAAGGAGGAGGAGAAGCACGACGACGACGAGAAGGTGGACAAGGACGAGGAGGAGGAGGACGTGGAGGTGTTGGACGAAGAGAAGGTGGAGGAGGAACAAGGGAAGAGGAAGAGGTGGAAAGGGAGGGAGAGTGAATGAGACGAAAAGGCACAAACAGGCAAAACAAACACACACACACACTGAGGTGCACAGACGACAGAAGGGAGTGAGGGAGAACAGAATGGTTAACATAACATAATAGCTCCCGCGTCTGACACAGACTCAGCCGCATCTGACGCATCGCCTCTGTTCCCGGAAAGTCTAAAAAATAATAATAAAGTTTCCTCCAGGTAGTAGGGAAAATTACACACGGTCCGTCCGCCTCGGAAAATGGTGGGCAGCCCATCACGGCTTGGGGTGTGGCCGAAACACGGCTTGGGCTGTTCTAGTGACCCGGGGGAGCTGGGTCCGAGGGAAGAGGAGGGGGGAGAAGGGAGAGGAAGGGGCGCTTGGCCAAAAGGGAGGGGAGGGAGAGGAAGTGGGGAAGGGCGGAGAAGGGAGAGGGGGAGGTGGAGGAGAGGAAGGATTTGAAAAGGAGAGGGAGAGAGGAGAACGAGGAGGAGGGGAGAAAACGAGGAGAGGGGAAGAGCGAGGTGAGGACATGGACGAGAAAAGGAGAAGGAAAGGGAGAGAGGGGTGGTTCCGAGGGGAAGGCCGAGCCGGTCAGGAGAGGAGAGGAGAGGAGGGGTGGGGAAGCCGGGGATGATCACTGAAACACTGGAACAGTTTAAAGGCAAAATTTAAAGCCCTCAACGGGAACTCCACCAGACGTCTGCCGAGGTCGGAATGAGGAATGAGGGCGAAGGCGAAAATTAAGAGCACACGGGAGAAAAACGCCTTAAGAAGAAGGAAGGTGGGGAAGCGAGAGGTGACGAGAGAGAGATGGAGAGACAAGAAAACGGTATTTAAACGAGGGGAACAATCTGGCGACAAAATCCCCAAGGCGAAGATAGTATACGAACAAAGTAGTCGGAGAGAACATAAAGTAGAGCGCAAACAAGGGTCACGTAACGCCGGTATTAGGGCCGGCGAGTAGGCTACATAAGACTCGAGAGAGGAGGCTATGTAGGGGCAAGGGGTAGGCTATGTATGGGGTGAGGGAGTGGGTTATGTAGGGGGTAAGGGGTGGGCCATGTAGGGGATGAGGGAGTAGGCTATGTAGGGGCAAGGGGTAGGGTACATAAGGCATGGGAGAGGAGGCTATGTAGGGACAAAGGGTAGGTTATGTAGGGGGTAACGGAGTGCACTAGGTAGGGCCAAGGGGTAGGCCATATAGGCTGTGGCGAAGTAGATTATGTAGGAGTGGGCAGCAGGCTATGTAGGGGTTGGGGTAGTCGGCTATGTAATGGACGGGAAAGTAGGCTATGTCTGGATTGGGGGAGTAGGCTATGTAGAGGTTGGGAGAGTAGGCTAAGTAGGGGTGGGGAACAGGCTATACAGGGGTGGGGAACAGGCTATGCAGGGGTGGGGAACAGGCTATGCAGGGGTGGGGAATAGGCTATGCAGGGGTGGGCAACAGGCTATGCAGGGGTGGGCAACAGGCTATGCAGGGGGTAGGGTAGTAGTAGGATATGGAAGACAGTGGAGCTACGTAAGGGGAGCTGCAATGGGAAGTGACTAAGAGTAGGGAGTGGGGGCAAGGGGAAGAGTAGTAGGAAGGTGGGCGTCCGTATGAGTGGGGGTTGGAGGGAGATGGGGGATAGTAAGGGGTGTAGGAGTAGGGGAAGGGCGAAGCGACACGGGCTGGGGAAAAAGGTTTAGTCACACACTCGACCAGTGGAAACTCTTTAAAAGCCTGGAACACATCCAGCAACTTCTCATGCGGCAGGACTATCAGGTAGAACAAGGGTCGAAGGGATGAGGAAAGGGCGGGGGAGGGGGAGGAAGAGAAAGAGGAGGAAGAGGAGGAAGAAGAGGAGTAGGAGAAAGAAGAGGAGGAAGAGAAGAAAGAGGAGGAGGAGGAGGCAGATGATTATTACTGATGGTGATGAAGAAATACGAGAGGGAGAGGGAGAGAAAGATTAAGAGGAAGAGGAGGAGGAAGAAAAAGAGGAGGAGGAGGAGGAGGAGGAGGAGGA
>NC_091553.1:31347042-31354542 GCF_042767895.1 Penaeus vannamei
GGGTCTTATGTTTAGAAAATGTGGTTCTTTAATAAGGACTCCCTAGGGGCACACTGCTGCATTCTGTTACAGCTGATAACTAAATGGTTATTTCCAAATGTTTCTATCTCTAATCAAGAAGCAAGACCTCATTTGACTTCAAAGAAAATCTGAAAAATAGATACTTCAGTTACACTCCTTATTTGCATTATGAGAACCGGGAATCAGCTCGACTGGCAGCTTGCGCGAGAGATGCTGCGACAGGGAATCCGGCGAGAATGATGCCGCGGGCAGCACTGAACCCCTTGCCCGCGAATGGCCGTGGGAACCTGCGCGGGATAGGCCCCTTTGGGAGTCGGAATGAACTGACCTTACCAACCTAGACCTTGTTCAAAACAGTCTCCCGCGCCTCGACTGTTCACACAGGCGCTTACCATTCCCTCTATGGTACCCACTAAGGCACTCTCTGAAGGGACTACTACTACCCCGAGAGATAGGGCCTCTTCGAATTTCCCAGAAATGTTCTGACAACGAAAGAAAGTCCCCCCGAGCGGACGAGAACAAAGGGGTCCACACGATACGCGTGTTGGAAAGATAAAAGAACACCAAACCAGACAGACAGAGATGCGCAGTACATTCATACAGTCATCACAACCTCCCCTGCCCTCCTCCTGGCCCACCCCACCCCTGCATTCCCCATGACCCTTCCCACCCCTGCATTCCCCTCTGGCCCACCCCATCTCCGCCCTCCGCCCTCCTCCTTCACGCGTCCTACCCCCACCCTTGCACGCAGCAATCCCAGCATTACAATTCGTACTCTGCTCCCTCAGGCCCGGGGTCCTTGGTGGGAACTTGCACCGCACAGGCTCCGTCAAAGATAAAGCTCCGTCGAAACCCCTTCGCTGGCCACCGCTTCCGCATTGCACTGCAACATTCTTCCCACTTTGGCAGGAAGTTGGAACAAGGGGCCTCCCTTCCTTCCGAATTCCTCTATCCTATGGTAATTGAGAGAATCATTGAGAGAGTTATCCTACATTTGGTCAATGTCTCATTCTATATAAGTAACTACGAAATTCAACTCTCTTTTTTAATCTATCGCTCTATCCATCTATATTCGCCAACTAATCTATTTCCATTCGCGAACTAAAAGTCTATCTTTTAATCTCTCTCCCCTCTCTCTCTCTCTCTCTCTAGTTCTCTCTCTCTCTCTCTCTCTCTCTCTCAAATCTCATCTCTCTCTCTCAAATCTCATCTCTCTCTCTCTCTCAAATCTCATCTCTCTCTCTCTCTCTCTCAAATCTCATCTCTCGCTCTCTCTCTCTCTCTCTCTCTCTCTCTCTCTCTCTCTCTCTCTCTCTCTCTCTCTCTCTCTCAAATCTCATCTCTCTCTCTCTCTCTCTCTCTCTCTCTCTCTCTCTCTCTCTCTCTCTCTCTCTCAAATCTCATCTCTCTCAAATCTCATCTCTCTCAAATCTCATCTCTCTCAAATCTCATCTCTCTCAAATCTCATCTCTCTCAAATCTCATCTCTCTCAAATCTCATCTCTCTCAAATCTCATCTCTCTCAAATCTCATCTCTCTCAAATCTCATCTCTCTCAAATCTCATCTCTCTCAAATCTCATCTCTCTCAAATCTCATCTCTCTCAAATCTCATCTCTCTCAAATCTCATCTCTCTCAAATCTCATCTCTCTCAAATCTCATCTCTCTCAAATCTCATCTCTCTCTCTCTCTCTCAAATCTCATCTCTCTCAAATCTCATCTCTCTCAAATCTCATCTCTCTCAAATCTCATCTCTCTCAAATCTCATCTCTCTCAAATCTCATCTCTCTCAAATCTCATCTCTTCTCTCACAAATCTCATCTCTCTCAACTCTCATCTCTCTCAAATCTCCTCTCTCTCAAATCTCCTCTCTCTCTCTCTCTCTCAAATCTCATCTCTCTCTCTCTCTCTCTCTCTCTCTCTCTCTCTCTCTCTCTCTCTCTCTCTCTCTCTCTCTCAAAAATCTCATCTCTCTCTCTCTCAAATCTCATATCTCTCTCTCTCTCTCAAATCTCATCTCTCTCTCTCTCTCTCTCTCTCTCTCTCTCTCTCTCTCTCTCTCTCTCTCTCTCTCTCTCTCTCTCTCTCTCTCTCTCTCTCTCTCTCAAATCTCATCTTCTCTCTCTTCTCAAATCTCATCTTCTCTCTCTCTCTCTCAAAATCTCTCTCTCTCTCTCTCTCTCTCTCTCTCTCTCTCTCTCTCTCTCTCTCTCTCTCTCTCTCTCTCTCAAATCTCATCTCTCTCTCTCTCTCAAAATCTCATCTCTCTCTCTCTCTCTCTCTCTCTCTCTCTCTCTCTCTCTCTCTCTCTCTCTCTCTCTCTCTTTTTCAAATCTCATCTCTCTCTCTCTCTCTCTCTCTTTCAAATCTCATCTCTCTCTCTTTCAAATCTCATCTCTCTCTCTCAAATCTCTCTCTCTCTCTCTCTCTCTCTCTCTCTCTCTCTCTCTCTCTCTCTCTCTCTCTCTCTCTCTCTCTCTCTCTCAAATCTCATCTCTCTCTCTCTCTCAAATCTCATCTCTCTCTCTCTCTCTCTCAAATCTCATCTCTCTCTCTCTCTCAAATCTGATGTCTCTCTCTCTCTCTCTCTCTCTCTTCTTCATCTCTCTTCTTCTTCTTCTTCTTCTCTCTCTCTCTCTCTCAAATCTCATCTCTCTCTCTTTCTCTCTCAAATCTCATCTCTCTCTCAAATCTCATCTCTCTCTCAAATCTCATCTCTCTCTCAAATCTCATCTCTCTCTCAAATCTCATCTCTCTCTCAAATCTCATCTCTCTCTCAAATCTCATCTCTCTCTCAAATCTCATCTCTCTCTCTCTCTCTCTCTCAAATCTCATCTCTCTCGGGAAATCTCTATCTCTCTCAAATCTCATCTCTCTCTTTCAAATCATCTCTCTCTAACAATCTCTCATCTCTCTCTCTTTCAAATCTCATCTCTCTCTCAAATCTCCATCTCTCTCTCAAATCTCATCTCTCTCTCTTTCCAAATCTCATCTCTCTCTCTCTCTTTCAAATCTCATCTCTCTCTCAAATCTGTCTCATCTCTCTCTCTCTCATCTCTCTCTCTCTCTCTCTCAAATCTCATATCTCTCTCAAATCTCTCTCTCTCTCTCTCTCTCTCTCTCTCTCTCTCTCTCTCTCTCTCTCTCTCTCTCAAATCTCATCTCTCTCTCTCTCTCAAATCTCATCTCTCTCTCTCTCTCAAATCTCATCTCTCTCTCTCAAATCTCATCTCTCTCTCTCTCAAATCTCATCTCTCTCTCCCTCTCAAATCTCATCTCTCTCTCTCTCTCTCTCTCCAATCTCATCTCTCTCTCTCAAATCTTATCTCTCTCTTTCTCTATCAAATCTCATCTCTCTCTCTCTATCAAATCTCATCTCTCTCTCTCTATCAAATCTCATCTCTCTCTCTCTATCAAATCTCATCTCTCTCTCTCTATCAAATCTCATCTCTCTCTCTCTATCAAATCTCATCTCTCTCTCTCTCCAATCTCATCTCTCTATCTCTCTCTCAAATCTCATCTTTCTATCTCTCTCTCAAATCTCATCTTTCTATCTCTCTCTCAAATCTCATCTTTCTATCTCTTTCTCAAATCTCATCTCTCTCTCTCTCTCAAATCTCATCTCTCTATCTCTCTCAAATCTCATCTCTCTATCTCTCTCAAATCTCATCTCTCTATCTCTCTCAAATCTCATCTCTCTCTCTCTCTCTCTCTCAAATCCCAACTCTCTCTCTCTCAAATCTCATATCTCTCTTTCTCTCTCTCTTAAATCTCACATCTCTCTCAAATCTCATCTCTCTCTCATATCTCAGTATAAGTCTCAATCTCACTCACTCACTCACTCTCTCTCTCTCTCACTCACTCTTGTGATCGAGCATTCAAATATATATCTATATTGATTCATTTTTCATCTATCTTTTGATTTCTCTATCTCAATCTATCAATCAATTTCTTTATTCTATATATGTACCCGTCCAAATCTCTCTCATTATATCAATAAATCTGTCCATCTCGCTTGGTAGCTAGATAAATAAATGGATAGTTACATCAACAGATTACACAGTTGGATATGCACACGCACAAAGCCCGACCGCCTCATCCCTCGAGCCGCCGCCCTCCGAGGCCGTTAAAGCAGGCCGTTCAATGTCCCGTCCAAGGTCAAGGTCTCGGCGGGCGGGCGGGCGGGCGGAGGAGCGAGAGTCGTCAGCGTCTCCCGACCGCCCGCGCCTGCAATCTCCCGCCCTCGCCGCCATGAGCGCAATCGCCGCGCTCCTCGAGCGGCGAGTGGGTGCGTCTATCCCCTAACGGCCCGGCGAGCAGCAGGATGCGAAAGGATGGGAAAGGAACTGCCAATCCCCGCGGAAGTCCACTCACTGGGTCGGCACTCGCCGCGGCCGGACATCGCGACCCTCGTGGGGCCTCTGGGGGGACGCCGTCGCCGGCCGGCACAAGGACGGCGGTACGGACGCGGATTCATCAATGGAAATGGGATGCAGCAGATAAGCGCAGCGCCTGACAAACAATAATCTGCACACAATTCACTGCCGTGGCGAGTCTCCGCGAATGGAAGCAAAAATAAACATGGCAAGGAAGAAACAAAGAAGAGGACGCCGGGGTGCGAGCCCGGCCGAGGGCTCCACTGCGGCACTTGTGTCAACTAGGCCTGAATCTGATCATGATGACAGGGCGAAGTGAATGGGCAGGGGAAAGGGGGTTATCCATCGCTGTTTATGTTTGTCTGTGAGGATGGGGGAGGGGGGGCGGCCCTTCCGTCCGCACTAATATGAGCCTTCCCGACCACATCAAAGATACACAGGGTTGTGAAAAATGACGCCTAAGCATTGGTATGCTATTCAACGGCGGAGGAGCCAATAATTTTCCGGCAACTTGCGTATAGCAATGTAGAAAAAAACAATGAAAAAACACATCAGACTGGGTTTGGATACATAAAAACATCGCGATACGACACGCGCAAACTATGGCATAGACCTTGTTTGTTGCTCACTGACACGCACATTGCTAGTCCCAGGAAAGAAACATAATAATGTCTATAATTTGTGCTGACGCTCGTCCATACTTTTCGAATTATAGGTCGGTGCTACGGTATTCCCTTTGCCACAGCTTGCGCAGAAGCAGAAAACAAATATAGAGTAAACCAAATATGAATATATACCTCTATGCTTATATTTGCTGAGGTATTTCAGAACATTCGCTTTCAACATCGATAAAAATTGACGTTTCTCAAATGCTTGTTTCTATAAACATTCTGAAAGATTACATCACTCTATATTGTCTTTTACAAGGCAAACTAACAATATATAGAAAATTGTGATGCTCTACAGGTCTTCAATTTGCAGTTGAAAAGTAGAATTTCCTACCGTATTTTTTTATTTCTCTCTCTCACTCGCTGATTGATAATTCGAGAGTACGTTCGACGCCCTTAACTGCGCAACAACACCAAAACCACAATTTAATTCATTTAAATATGTCCTAAAATCATGCAACTTTTATTTAAAAAAAAAAACTTCCACAATATAAATCAAATCCCATTCATCTAGAAAACTTGCATGGTGCCCGAAAAGACAGCACGAGAGAGAATCATGCACCGTGTAAGGAGACAAGCACACATATAAGGTCAAACAACATCCGGTGCCGAGTGACCTTACGCCTGGATTACCTAACTTCCTGTATAGGTTACAATGAACGACGTCACAACCAGTATGGCTGGGTCCACTTGGCGACGATAAAGAAGATGAAGGAATAAAACCCAAAACAACTAGGTTAACAGCCCGGCGATTAAAATGTTTACGTAAAAAAACGCGCTCCGCTATCCCATTACTTCCCTTTTCTAAAATACTTTTCACAATTTGATATAATATAACGTGAGTGAGTGAGTGATTGAGTGGGATAAAGCAAGGTCTTGCGTGGGTGAGTGGAGAGAGTGGAGTGAGTTAGTGAGTGAGTAAATGAGAGGAAAATAACGAAATTGAGAAGGAGGAGGAGGAGGAAGAGAATATGAACGAGAATGCGAGTGAAAGAGAAAGACCATGAGAGAGAGTGGAGAGAGAGAGAGAGAGAGAGAGAGAGAGAGAGAGAGAGAGAGAGAGAGAGAGAGAGAGACAGAGAGCGAGAGAGCGAGAGAGAGAGAGAGAGAGAGAGAGAGAAATGGGAGAGAGGGAGGGGGGAATCAAGGGAGGGGGGGCAAGGATAAAACGAAAGAAAGATGAACATAGGAGGGCGCCGCCATTGCCGCAGGAGGACTAAGAGAAGGCCACAGTGAGGGCAGAAGGGGCGAGAGATCCCCCGGCAATCAGTCCTTGACCCATATTGGAGGACAACGTTCGTCCTCAGAGTCCGGTGTTGAAGGCAAGACTCGGGAAGAAGACGAGAGGGTGGAGGAAAAGGAAGGAGTTAGGAAAAGGGGGGGCGGAGAGAAAACAGGAAGAGGGAGAGGAAGAAAGAAAAGATGAAAAGATGAAGGAGGAGGAGGAGGAAAGTAAAGGTAAAGGAGAAGGAAAAGTAGAGGATGGAGGAGGAGAAAGAAAAGTGGAGTAGTGGGAGGAGAAGGCAGAAAGGTCGAAGAGGAGGAGGAAGAGTGGAGAGGGAGGAGGAGGAGGAGCAGGAGTGAAGGAGGGAGAGAGGGAAGGAGAGGCAGAAGAAGGAATTAGAGGAGCAGCGAAAATGAAAACAAAGGAGAAAGAAAAGTATATATATAAAAAAAAAACAGAACAGCGACAAAGTAAACAAATGGAGAAAAAACACGCACAAAAACGCCTTAAGTAGAGCCGAACGCAAGATCCTGCACCAGAGTACACGCCCACCGCAGCGGGAGCGGGGGCGGTGTCGCGGCAACGGAAGTGACCTGGCTGCGAGAGGAACGGACTGCAGTACGTGACCTGCCAACGGGTCCGTGCACGGCGGGGGAGGAAGGAGGCGGCGGTCCCGGATGTGTCACACTGACTCATCTCGTTCACTTACGCAGATACGAACAACGCACGCGCACGCACGCACGAAAGAGAGAGAGAGAGAGAGAGAGAGAGAGAGAGAGAGAGAGAGAGAGAGAGAGAGAGAGAGAGAGAGAGAGAGAGAGAGAGAGAGAGAGAGAGAGAGAGAGCGAGCAGAGAGCGAGAGAGAGCGAGAGAGAGCAAGAGCAGAGAGAGAGAGAGAGAGAGAGAGAGAGAGAGAGTAAGAGAGAGACAGAGCAAGAGAGAGAGACAGAGCAAGAGAGAGAGAGACAGAGCAAGAGAGAGAGAGACGGAGCAAGAGAGAGAGAGAAGACAGAGAGAGAGAGAAGAAAGAGAGTGAGAAGAAAGAGAGAGAGAGAGCTAAAGAGAGACAAGAGAGAGAGAGAGAGAGAGAGAAAGCAGAAAGAGAGGAAGAGAGAGCTAAAGAGAGAGACAGAGCAAGAGAGAGACAGACAGAGACAGAGAGAGAGAGAGAGAGAGAAAGAAGAGTGAGAGAGAGAGAGAGAGAGAGAGAGA
>NC_091553.1:31369542-31389542 GCF_042767895.1 Penaeus vannamei
GCGGAGTCTAGGGCCGATACGGGAAATAGAGCAGAATGCGAGAGAGAAAGGGTCGAGGCAAATGAGAAGAAAAGACAGCAAGAACAAGGCGAGAGAGGACCTGGGACAGAGGGCAGCCACCCGGAAGGGCAGAGGGGCTAGATGGCACACACAGGATCCCTAGGCAGAAGAAAGGCAATTATCACCCTCCCCTACACTGCTCCAGACGTTAAAGAGGTTGCCTGGTTTAATGTGTTTGGATTCAAAATGAGTTTCATTTAAGAGTTCGTGTCTAACACGGCGCGCGAACATGATCGGCCTCGAGAAAACAGCTGTTTAACATGTGTATTTCTGGGGCCGTGAAACAGGTGTGGAAACCGAAGCCCCACAGTCCGCGCCTCCGCGATAAGCGTCCGACGGTGAAGACTCCGCAACAACAGTTATCGTCGAGTCTAAATATGTTATCGGGCAAGTGATCGCGGAGGAGCAGCTGCTTATACAATGTACGAGGCAGCAGCCGAGGCGCGGAGTCGCCGCGTCCTTGTCGAGGTTCGGTTTCCTCATTAACAGTCGCGATCACTTCCTTTGCGATTGCTTGTCGGCCGCTCTCACACACGGGCGCGCTCGCAGATACACAAGCAAGACAAACAGGTGCCCAGCGACACATACACAGAATACCCACAACAGACTAAGCAAATCTTGCCTTCCTTTCTTCCTGTTTCTCTGCCCCTCTCTCTCTCTTCATTTAAATTCCTTTGTTGTGTGTTGTGTGTGTGTGTGTGTTGTGTGTGTGTGTGTGTGTGTGTGTGTGTGTGTGTGTGTGTGTGTGTGTGTGTGTGTGTGTGTGTACACACACACACACACACACACACACACACACACACACACACACACACACACACACACACACACACACACACACACACTCAATCTTACATGTTTATAAATAAAAAGTACATACACATCAAACACACAGATCCTAACCAAACACCAACACACGCGAACACACACACAAAGTAACACGCACTTTCATACCTCATCTACATAGCATACAGCGCCAATTTAAATTCATCCATGCACCTCCTTTCTTACTCACGAATCTCATCACCTTCGTTTAAACCTGGTAATTCGAAGCCAGCGTCCCTGCCTGCGACTCCGCGCGTGACCCGTCTAATAACTTTTCACCTTTAGGATTCACTTCATCGCCTCCGATCGAAGCTTTTTCTACTATTCCCTTATACAGTGGAATCACGCACTGGTTATTCCTGCTTTTTGTTTTCATTATTCCGGCTTTTTGTTTTGACTTTTTTATCTTATCTAAGGGTGATATTTTATCCTCATTTGTTATAAAAAGGGAATGACTACCAACGGTATACATAAAACTCGGCTTGGAAGGCCAATGCTCTTATAATCTTTGCAAACAGGATCAAGCAAGCTTTTATCTTATCTTTAATCTACAGTTTTATCCTGTCGCGGAAACCTTTGTAACATTAACCGGTACTAAAAGGATATGGCTGCCTACAAACAGGTTTAAGTCAGTACAGAGTTAATACCCATGATCTTTAAATAGGCCTAGCTAATTAAGGATCTTTTGAAGGGGGAGGAAACGGCTGTTGGAGAATTCTGGGCGTTATGTCATGCTATGCGACTACAGAAATGACAGATGACACGTGACACTGCTGTCCCTTTTTCCAAGTCTCTGTCAAGAGATCCATCTAAGTCAAGAGGTAATGAAGGAACGGAACGAGCGCTTCCTTGGAAACAGGTCAGGTCAGCGAGGGAACGGCTCTTGCTCGAAACAGGTGTAAGTGTGAATGTAATGTGATCCCTGAGGGCGAGGTTTGGAGAAGGGGGTCGAGGAGATACCCTGAACACAGGGTACGAGAAGGGACAGGCTACCATAACGAGGTAAATGCCGATATGCTGACTGACTGCTAGTTATTTCTACCTCCTGAGCGTCGCACAAGGAAGGATCTGGCATTCAGTGTCAATGTCAGTATAATCTCAGAGCTGCGTGTAGTTGGGTGGCACTGACAGATGACCACATATCCTTGAGCCATGAGCAGCCCCACAAAGACGTCCCTCTGTACAAACACAACTCTGTTTTACTAATTGGATATTTACAATCTCGCCACAGAGAAAAATGCGCTTATGATGATATTTTGCCCTGACACCGCCCCGCCACAAGGTCCGAGTCCAGCCGATATGCACATGAGTTCTAGGCATCCGCTCATGCCTTGTACTGGGCGCCCCTATAACAATGCGTGAGTATGGCCAGACATGTGCATTTGAGCACAACAGAGACTGCAATTAGCATCTGCGATCCTAAACAACACGAGCAAGACATCGGCAAAAAGATATTCTATAACACTTGGCAGCGCCAACCGAGATAACAGTGTACATCGAAGGTCGCCCTGGGCGGACGGGCATCATCATCCGGTGAGAGGTACTACCCGCATGCCCCTCAGGCGACCCTCTTTCTCCCTCTCTTTCCAACAATGATTATCTTTCAAGGGGAGAGACAAACTCTTCCTCCCAATGCTCCCCCATGTTGTGAAGAAGTTACGCCTGAAAACCTAACCAATTTCCCCCTTAAACCGGAAGAAAGTAATCCCCCAATGAGATATCTCCAGCTATAATGCCATAGAAAATCCGGTCAGCACATCAGGCCGACATTAGGAGCCATTAAATGCCACGGCAACCGGCGGGGCAGCTGGCGACAGCGTGGCTCGGCGTCCTCGCCAGACACATCCTCACCACTTAACTGCTCTTTCCAACTCTGCATTCTTACGCCACGGGACCGCCGCTTCTGCATGAGTAACGCACAGCTTTTGTTTGGCGGGGATCTGAGGTCGACCGCAAGGGGCTGAGAAATGCATAATCTAAAGGAGCCTGACTAACTCCACCTCTTGTTCTAACTCCATTTTTACTCATCAGTTAAAATACTAATGATCAGAGGCCAAAGGACAAAAAAGTTTATATTCTTCAACAACATTAGTAGACCATCATTACATATGACTTTACTAGCTACGCTCGTTAATAAACAATTTTTCTCCTCCCTCTCTCTCTTTCTCTCTCTCTCTCATCCTCACTCACTCACTCTCTCTCTTTCTCACCCTCCCTCACTCACTCACTCTCTCACCCTCCCTCACTCACTCACTCTCTCTCACCCTCACTCACTCACTCACTCACTCTCTCTCTCACCCTCCCTCACTCACTCACTCACTCTCTCTCTCTCTCTCACCCTCCCTCCCTCCCTCACTCACTCACTCTCACTCACTCACTCTCTCACCCTCCCTCACTCACTCTCTCACCCTCATTCACTCTCTCTCTCACTTTCACTTACTCACTCTCTCTCTCTCTCACCCTCCCTCACTCACTCTCTCTCTCTACCTCACACTCTCTCTCTCTACCTCACACTCTCTCTCTCTACCTCACGCTCTCTCTCTCTACCTCACTCTCTCTCTCTCTACCTCACTCTCTCTCTCTCTACCTCACTCTCTCTCTCTCCCTCACTCTCTCTCTCTACCTCACTCTCTCTCTACCTCACTCACTCTCTCTACCTCACTCACTCTCTCTACCTCACTCTCTCTCACCCTCACTCACTCACTCTCACCCTCACTTACTCACTCTCACTCTTTCACACTCACTCTCACTCTTTCACACTCACTCACTCTCTCTTTCACACTCACTCACTCTCTCTTTCACTCTCACTCATTCACTCTCTATTTCTCTCTTTCACTCTCACTCATTCACTCTCTATTTCTCTCTTTCACTCTCACCCACTCTCTCTTTCACTCTCACTCACTCTCTCTTTCTCTCTCACTCACTCTCTCTTTCACTCTCACTCACTCTCTCACTCTCTCTTTCACTCTCACTCACTCTCTCACTCTCTCTTTCACTCTCTCAATCTCTCTTTCACTCTCAATCACTCACTCATTCTCTCTTTCACTCTCAATCACTCCCTCTTTCACTCTCAATCACTCACTCTTTCACTCTCAATCACTCACTCTTTCACTCTCAATCACTCACTCTTTCACTCTCAATCACTCCTTCAATTTTTCACTTGCCCTCACTCCCTCATACTCTCTCACTCACTCACTTATTCTCTCACTCTCACGGTCATTCACTCAGTCCCTCTCCTATTTACTACCTTTCCCACTCCCTCACCCTTCCACGCACTCACTCTCATTCCCTCACCCTCCCATGCACCCATCCTCCCATGCACTCACCCTCCCACTCCCTCAACCTCCCACTCCCTCAACCTCCCACTCCCTCAACCTCCCACTCCCTCAACCTCCCACTCCCTCAACCTCCCACTCCCTCTCCCTCTCTATCCCGAGAGCTGCCCATTCATGTTTACTTTCCACCGCCTCTCCTCTCATCCCCCCTTCCCTCCCTCCCTCTCTTCCCCTCGCTCCTTTCCCCTCACATCGATCCTGAGCTATTTTGGAACACTTGGGGAAAAGGGTGGTCGGCGCTGCCGCTTTAATTGTCCTCTCGGGCCTACCTCTCGCGCCGCTCCTCCGTCCGTCTGCCTCCGCCTCCATCATCAACACGCACTCTCTCTCTCTCTCTCTCTCCCTCATTCTATTCCTTCTTCTCCTTCTTCCTCTTCCTCTTCCTTCCCCATCTCCTTTTCCCCCCTCAATCTCCACCTCTGTCGACTTCCTGTTCCTAATCTTCCTACTCCTCCTCCTCCTCGTCAGTCTGCTCATCATCATTATGAGTTCCCTCAGCCTCCTCCTCTTCTCCCCTTGTCTTCTCCTCCTCTTTTCTCCTCCTCTTCTTTTCTCCTCCTGCTCCTCTTCTTCTTCTTCCTTTTTCCTCTTCCTCCTCCTCCTATTTCCCTCCTCCCTCCTCTTCCCCTTTTCCTCCCTTTCTCCTTCTTCTTCTCACTTTTTCTCTTTTTTCTTCTTCTACTCCTTTTCCTATTATTTCTATTCCTTCTCTTACTCCTTCTCCTTCTTCTCCTCCTCCTCCTACTTATCAGCCCACTCACCTCCCCACCCTGGTGTCCTCCTGGCTGAACACGACCCGCCACCACCCCTTTGCCTGCCCCCCCCCACTCCCGCCGTCCCTCCCCACGGGTTTCTGAACAATGCCCCGATGTCACGCCTGTTGAACACGCCCCCGGCCGGCCCTCGTCTCCTCTGAACACGGCCCCGGGTGCGTGTCCTCCCTGCGGCTGCACGTTCGCCTGGGGCCCCCGAGTCCTGCTGCGGAGAACACGGGCCTCGTCGGTGTCCCCGCCTACCTGCTGGTGTCCGAGCATCGCCTCTCCCGCTCATCCTCGCCCTCTTGCGTGGCCGGTGAGCCCCTCTCCCGCCCTCCCATCCCCACCCCACTGGCAGGGGCGGGTGACCGACACCCAATACTTTACACGACAGTTTCTGGCTTCCTCTCTCTCTCTGCACCCTTTCTCCTCCCTTCCCCTCCCCCCTTTCGCTGTCTCTCTCTTTCTCTCTCTCCCTCTGCAGGCCACTTTTCCGTCTCTCGTCCACTCTTTTCCCCCGTCTGATCTTCCTTCCAGCCTGTGATTCTCTCCCCCATATACGTTCTTTATCACTCACTCTTTCACTCACTAACTCACTCACTCTCACTCACACTATTCACCTTAACGCAATGCAATTAAACCCGGAGGTTACAATCAGACAGTCATCAAATCCCCTTTTCCCTCAAGACGGCGCTTTTATGGGTGACCGATTGTAATCCCCGCCCATCAAAATCGCCCAAATCTCCTGGGGCCACCGCCTTCCAACTCACAGCTCAACTGATCTAGTTATCATGGATCAGTTCTGTACGCAAATTAGCCAGCATCAGATCAAAAAAGAAAAAAAAAATGTGTGCGTGCGAGCGTGCATTACGTGAAAGAGTAAGTGTACTTGTAAGTGTTCGTATCCATGTTCGTGTACGCGTTAGTGGGTACTGGCGTGTGGGTACATGCATCGTGCGTGGGTGTGTACGTGCATGGATGCTTATCACGCGTTCGGCAAGGTTATGCGGATGTAATGCTCTAACACTATCAAACTCCATTTCGACCTCTCCGTTCACGACTGCGCCTGAACGCCTTGGAAGAGCACGGGGGAGGGGGGGGGAGTAATTTCTAAGAGAATATGAAACGCTCGGAGAATTTATTTATAGGAAGGCTTAAGAATGAGGGAGAAAGTAATCAGGGGGGGCAGAGAGCGAGAGGGAGGGAGAGGGTGAGGGAGAGGGAGGGATACCGAGAGGGAAAGGGAGAGGGAGGGGGAGGGGGAGGGGGAGAGGGAGGGGGAAAGGGAGAGAGAGAGAGAGAGAGAGAGAGAGAGAGAGAGAGAGAGAGAGAGAGAGAGAGAGAGAGAGAGAGAGAGAGAGAGAGAGAGAGAGAGAGACAGACAGAGGGGGGAGGGGGAGAGAGAGAGGGAGAGGGAGAGAGAGAGAGAGAGAGAGAGAGAGAGAGAGGGAGGGAGGGAGGGAGGGAGGGAGAGAGAGAGGGAGGGAGGGAAGGAGGGAGAGAGAGAGGGAGGGAGGGAGAGAGAGAGGGAAGGAGGGATAGAGAGAGGGAGGGAGGGATAGAGAGAGAGAGAGAGAGAGACAGAGAGGGAGAGGAAGAGGGAGAGAGAGGAGAGGGAGAGGGAGAGGGAGAGGGAGGAGGAGAGAGAGAGAGAGAGAGAGAGAGAGAGAGAGAGAGAGAGAGAGAGAGAGAGAGAGAGAGAGAGAGAGAGAGAGAGAGAGAGAGAGAGGGAGGGAGAGAGAGAGAGAGAGAGAGAGAGAGAGAGAGAGAGAGAGAGAGAGCATACTATAGTATAAGTAAAACCAACGAAACAGACTACGTATTAAGAAAAGAAAAGAAAAAAAACTAAAGCAAAAATTATCGCCCATTTGCCCGTCAACACCGCTGCCATCTTCACATACCCACGCCCCTCTGAAGCCGAATCCTGCACGTCCCTCACCACGCCCACGGCCGCCCGCATACCCACCTGCTTATCAACAAGGAGATGCCTACGCGGAACCCTCAGTGTATATACACACGAATCTTGCCCGCCCTCACTCGGGAAAATAAATAGTAGCGCTCAGGGAGGCGAGAGGTGGGGGAGGGGGAGGGAGAAAATGTGGAGGAGGAGGGAGAAAAATTATGTGGAGGAGAGTGAGGAGGAAAAGGAAGAGGTACCAATCAGAATGGGGCAGAAGGGAGAAGGCAGGATGAAGACAGGAGGGGAGGGAAGGAAAGGGGCGAGGGAATTGGGCGGAGTCGAAAGGAAGAGATGGGGAAGGGGGAGGGAAGGGGAAGGAGAGGGGAAGTGAGGGGAGACGAAGGGGAAGGGAGGAGAGAGGAGTGGAAGGGGAAGGGAGGAAACCGGAGGGGAGGGGATGTTAGGATATATATATATATATATATATATATATATATATGTATATATATATATATATATATATATATATCTATGTATGTATATATATATATATATATATATATATATATATATATATATAAATATATATATATATATGTATGTATATATATACACATATGTATATAATATATATATATATATATATATATATATATATATATATATATGGTATGGTATAGCATGGGCGGGGAGGGGAAAGTGAGTGGGTACGGGAGTGAAAAGGGGAGAGGTAAAGAGAAAGAGAAGCGCAAAGAAAGTGGAAAAGGGGGAGGAAAAGGAAAAGCGGGATAAAAAAAGGAAAGTGGGAAAAGAGAATACGAGAGAATCGGCCAACAAGGGAGAGGGGGAACTAGAAAGAGAAATGGGAGGGGAGAGTGGGAGGGGCAGGGGAGAAGGTTCAGGCGATGAGAGCGTTGCTGGGTTCACAGCGGGCGTGGGAGATCGCCCCGCCCCCTCCAGCGTAAACACGGCCCTCATCTCTCGGGACAGACGAGGGCAGAGACGGCAATGTGACGTGCGCTCCGAGGAACGGACCCGTGTGACGCTGACGGGGCATCATCGCCTCCAGCACCCAGCGGCCACAAAGGGTGATAAAATACACAAGGCCCTTAGTAACAGCGAGAAAATCGCCCACACCACCGCCACCTGAAGCAGCACTTGCGCCCAAAGAGAGGAGATAGAATACAGCCAATGCTCTGTCGACGCGGCTTCCTTAAGGCTATTAATCTATTTCCGAGGAATCAAAACTTTCCGCCCTTGACGTCACATCAAATCTTCATATCTGCGGATCAAATACAAGTACGTGCTATATGATGAACTTGGATGAGAAATCGGATGGTAACGATAATAACAACGATGATAACAATACTATTGACAATATTAAAAATTATTATGATCATCATCATTATAACAATAGTAAGAAAACCATCACAACCATCAGCAGCAGCAGCAGCAGCAAGACGGCGAGAAAGAAAAAAAAAAGCCAAACGCATCTCAGTGACGTTACTAGGATTGCACTATAAACAAATTCCACAAAATCAGAGAAAAAGTTATCTGATGTTCACATTCATGCGGATAATTAAGATAGTGTGAAATGGTTGTGAGTTCAACCGTGAGACGGTAGGAGGAGGGTTATCAATAGAGATGAAAAATAAGATTGTTATATAATGAATATTGAAGGAGCAGGAGGAGTAGGGTAACAAGAGAGGGGAGTAAGAAAAGGAGAGAAGGCGGGGGAGGGGGGAAAGGAGGGGAGAAAGGGGGAAAAGGAGGAAACCGCAAAACAAGGGCCCAGCGGGAGAGGAGGACGAATAACAATTCCTTTGGCTTTTGGCTTTATGGTGTGCCGATCCACTGACACCGCCTCCATCCACTTCGTTCCAGAAAGGATCTGCAGAGAGGCGAGGCAAAGCAAAGACTTTAGCCAAACTACAGATCCCTTAAAACTAAAAATAAAATAATTAAATAAATAAATAACCAGCTGCAACATTACTTTTCATAACCTCTTCCCAGAACCTCACTCCAACGGGACGCTGTAATGTTGTGAGGATACCCAAGGAGGATACCAGCCTTAATATTTTCGAGGCTACTTAACGAGGCTACTTATGCCCGACGATCTGGTCGAGTGGCAACCCGCCCCTGCTCGAACCACGCCTACAAGAAGTTCGTCCATCCCCCCCTTACTTTCAATCGACATTAGTGGACTTCAATTATCATGTGACGCATTTCTGTTTGTTTTTCATTCAGCTAAAGATGCTGCACTGCGGTACCTGTGCATTGGGCTGCAACTGAACAACCTAAGATTCATTAGGGTAACATATGGACACAATCATAAAATCATAATGGAAAAAATAATTGAAGCTAATGAATACATAAACAAACAAATTAATAAAACTATTAAAATTTAACTTCTCTGCAAAAAGTAAAACAAAACAATCAGACGACACTACGCACACTACACGGACAGAAGAACCGCTTCAGTCGCACACGGCAATAAGGCAATAAAAGACCCACACATCCAAACACACGGTAAAGAATAATCAAAAGTGATGGTCTTGAGCATGGGGAGGGGAGCGGAAGGGCAGCTCATCGGTATAGAGGTGGGAGGGGGAGGGAAGAGGAGGAGAGGGGAAGGGGAGGGAAGAGGAAGAGCGGAGAGGGTGACAAAAAAGGAAGGAAAGGGGAGGGAAGAGGAAGAGCGGAGAAGGTGAGAGAAGAGGAAGAAAAGGGGAGGGAAGAGGAATGACGGAGAAGGTGAGAGAAGGGGAGGAGCGGGGAAGAGGAAGGAAGAAGAGGAGAGGGGAAGGTTTAGGAAGATCGGGAGAGGGGAAGGGGAGGGAATAGGAGGAGAGGGTAAGGATAGGCAAGAAGAGGAGAGGGGAAGGATAGGCAAGAAGGGGAGAGGGGAAGGGTAAAGAAGAGGAGTGGGTGAGGGAGGGGGAGGGAAAGAAATGGCCAAGGGAGGGGAGGGGAAAGCAGAGAGCGGAGAGGGAGTCTAGGGAGGGGATAGAAGAGGTGAGGGGGAGCGAAGACGGGAGCTGGGAGGGGTAGGGAGAGGGGGGAGGGACGGGCTGTAAGGATGAGGCGTGACCACTACACCATCAATAATTAGCGGTGCGCGGCGATAGCAGGGGATCATTCCACACCGCAGGCCCGTTTAGTCATCCCTGCCGCTGCACCTCCGAGCCTCGTTAACACGCGTCGACGGCTCGTCCTCGCGCGCGCCTCGCCCTCGACGACCGCTCCGCACGCGAGGGAAAGATGCCCATATATTTCCTAAGGGAATATCAAGAGCCCAAAGAGAAGAATCCTTAAGTAGAGTGCCCTCCTGTCGTGACCCCCACCCGCGGGATCAATTAGCTGACCAAAGCTCGTGCTGAGGATACCTTTTAAGGAAATGAACTTGAATGTAAGATCTATATAGCCTTGTACCTGTCGACCACATCCTAAGGAACTAATATATAAGACTGCATATATAGTGGATACAAAAACTTCAGGCCTTCCTTCAGTTTTGGGTATATCTAATTTCAGACAAATATGCATATAAAACAATTTAATAGAATTTCAAAAAATGACAATATAATTTTCCCAAACTGTACATACTTTCTGCGGAGTGGATGTAGACACAAAGTGTAAACAACACACCATCTAGGTCCGCACTACAACATGATAAATAAAAACGGTATAACAAAGGCGAGAGTGCTTCCCAAGAACTGTTTGGTCAAAGGAGAGGCGTTACTTGAGAAGAGACCGCTGGGTCCGTGTCCGGTTGCACAACTGCAAACATGCAACGCCGCGCCTGCTTGTAGATCGCGTAGTGATAACACAAGCTCTTCCTATGGGAGGCGTCTCGGCCATCGCTTCATGCCCACCCGCAGCATATCGAAAATGTCCGTCAGCTGATTATGGCGACATCATGTAGACCAAGTACCTTTAGCCGCAGGTGGGAACCGTCATCGCTCCTGTTACCTTTGGCCGCATCGCCATTTGTGGTCGCAAAGCCATTAGGCTATTTGTATATCTTGATGATGTAGTTAGTCTCGCGGGACTCGAAATTTCGGAGCAGTATGGTACAGGAAGTAATATGAGTGAGTGTGTGTGGGCCCGGCAGATTTCCCTTATCGCCTGATAGTCACCTGGTCGTTACTCATACTGGACGATGACGTCAGAGGATTATTCTAACAGATAACGAGAGCTTTTATCGCAGGTATAAAGCGGGGGGGGGGGGGGCACCAGGGGAGAGAGCAGCGGGGGCCAAAGGATACGATCAGAAGCCGCGAGTAGAACCGCTACCGAAGGGCGAGGCCGAACATTTCAGGTTCATTAGAGGCTCGAGTGTCGCATTTCGACCCTGGCTGCGGCCACGGCTGTTTGCGGCCGAGCATCACGTGCCGCGAGCGAACGCGCATGAGAGAGAAAGAGAACCATCTAACAAGCGATGACGACGGAGATAGAGATAGAGACACAGAGAGAGGGAAGGAGGAAAGGAGGTAGACAAAAGGAGAAGGAAAAAGGAGGGGTGAGGGAGGGAGGGAGGGAGGGAGGGAGGGAGGGAGGGAGGGAGGGAGGGAGGGAGGGAGGGAGGGGGAGGGAGGGGGAGAGATAGACGAGACAGACGAGATAGACGAGATAGATAGATGGATAGATAGATAGATAGATAGATAGAGAGTCAAACATAGAAATCAAACATGCATGAATGAAAAATACGGGCGTGTTAAGAAAGGGACAGCGAAAGATGGGCGTGGTTACATAAGATGGGCGTCTCCTCCCTTTCCCCTTCAGCAAGCCGCCGCCCTCGCCCTGCACCATACAAGGGCCTGCCACAGGGGTTCGCGGCCACCTGTTGCACCCTGCCAACACCCTGTAACGGCCATTGCCAACATTTCCAGCGTCGCGGTCCAATGAACTCCCTATGGAAATGACAAACAATATAGCTAATAAGAGTGGATATTATGATGACTGCAATGTTAGTGGCGCTAGTGACAACGGACGGTTTCTGATTATGATAATGATTACGATGATGATGATAATGATATTACCATGATAATAGTACGATGATAACAAATATAAAAGCAAATCAATAGAGCCAAACTAATACAAAAGAACACTCCAGCCATAACGATTTGGAAGCATTTCACGCCCGTTATTACGCTGCCTTACTCGCCTTGATGACGTCACATGCACGGTACACTCACCAAAGCCAGTCTGCAACACCTCGCTCACAAAAGATACTTGTCGAATCGACTCACCTGCAAAGAAAATGTAAAATGATAATGATAATAAGGTAATAATAATAATAATAATAATAATAATAATAATAATAATAATAATAATAATAATAATAATAACAATAATAATAACAATAGTAATAATAGCAATAATAATAATCATAATAATAGCAATAATAATAATCATAATAATAACAATAATAACAATTAATAATGTAATTGATAATAATGATCACTATAATAATAAGAAGAATAATATCAACCAAAATAATAACAACACCAATAATAAATATAAAAGTAACGATAATGAGCAAGATGATAATGATAATAGTCAACATGATCATCATTATACAATAATAGTAAAAATAATAAGAACAATAATAATAACATAATCATAATTATATTAACAATCACAATAATAGTTGATGATGATGATGACAAAAACAATAATGATAATAATAACAATCTCTATAACGACAACAATAATAATAATATAAAAATAAGAAGGAAAAAAAAAGAAATGATACCAAAAAATATTAATAGTAAAATCACAAAATAAAACACAAGAGAACGATAATAATTACGACGACGAAGATGGTGGCAAACTTGAAGAACAAGAACAACAAAACAGCAGCTAAAGATGAAGAAACCGCACACAGGTGATCGTTAACTGAGATTTTGGTATATTTGTACTTCTAAATCTTATAATATTCGGCCATGATAACGAAGACTGACTCATGGGCTTTACAGACTGTTCTTATCTTCAACTTCTGATAGGAATTATTGCGAAGACTGATCATGGTGTCGATAAATCTAATCACTGGATAAGACACAATAAAAACGACCTTGTCAATTGATCCCTAAATCAAACCAGATTCGCAGACCAGATGGCGCATCGCAAACATCTTAATCCTACTTCGGGTTGAAGCGCCACACAAAACGAGCGGGCAGTGTGGCTGGACCCGTCGCCGCCGCCGCCAAGGAGCGAGGAAAGTGGCCTCTCGCCCGGCTACGACTGGTCACAAGTAGCTGGCCAGGACGGGTGATAAATCGCCGCAGGTCGGTGACAACTCTGGCCGGAGCAGGTTACTTGACCTGGGCTACTGGAGGGCTGACCCCGGGGCGTCCCCGTGGTGTTCCCCAGGGGAGGGATGCTGGTTGTGACTGCTGGACAGAGGCAGGAAAAAATGAAGGTATCTCGGGAGGAGGATGAAGGCGAAGAAGCCTCGGGAGATGCCCGGAGTCCGGAGCGTCTTGGAGCCACGCAAAGTGGATGCGTTGAGGTGAACGTCCCCTGCCAAGCCATCGCGCACCACGCCGCGCCGATTATTCCGGACCTCGAAGTAAATATAACAATTAAACAAAAGATGTGAGAATGCTAGGCAGGACTCCACTCATGAACCCTGAAAGAAATCCGAGATCCGTCTCACAGCCTGGTCGGTGGTGCAATATAAGTGCAGGAAGTATATTTTCAAACTGACACCATAAAAAAATCCAAACTTTTACAACTGAATGAGACGTTGTCGAGTTTCACAATCCAGATAAGACGTTTTCTCATCTACGTGGTGCTAAATTTCGTAAACCAATATCCGTCAACTTCCTCAATCCGAATTCTTAAATCCAATTTGCGAATACTCCAGTTTCATCAGCATAAGCAACAGCGTGAAAGATACAAATGTCCAGATAAGCAAACATATCCTTGGTACAAAACATTTACACACTCTCCATAAAGCGCTCCATCCATTTACACACGCAAGCACACAAAGCCCGATCCCACGCACAACGTCCCGCAGGAAATCATACCAAGCATAAACAACCCCATCGTCACATCCTGCTTGCACACTTCAGACACGTTCGAAAGGAAATCTTTGCTCTCTGCCGTTCACCTGACCCACCAAAGAGCCTTGAACACAGGGCACATTTTGCCATACATCAATTAACGCGCCACGATACAAAAAGCAGAATCTTGCAAACGTATGCAAATAAAATCTGCCACCGACAGAGTCCTGCCTTTAAGTGTGTTCAGAATTTAACCCATACCCTAAACAATTATTCTTACATCCTATGAACTCTTCCCATTTATAAATATTCCTCAGTGCTTTTGCGGTTTCTACGGTCTTCTTCGCTTAATACTTGCTGCAGTGTTTTCGCATTTCATAATCCACCCATTAAAAGGGGCAAGAAAGATCCTCCTATCGTTACCTTCACATTATGCTCCTCTAGTTCTCATCTGCATCTTACACTTGACAACTAAAGCTTCCTTGGAGGTAAAAAGAAATGCCAGCGAGCAGGCATCCCGCATCCCTTTCGGAGATGCTTCCCGCCCTCGCTCTATCCCTGACCCGGCACTGAGCTGGCATCAAAACACCTCGTGCGCCGCCGCCTGATATGGCGTCCAGTCAGAGGAGTGCGCGGGAGGGGGTCATGACATTGGATTCTTGACGCCGCGCCAAATGGCACTCTCGAACCCTACTTGGAATGTCTCTTTGTAACCCTGTTATGTCCTGTCGGTTATGCCCGACTGTCTCTTTGACAGAAACGCTTCACTTTGAAGCACTCATTAACAAAATTAGCAATAAAGATTTTTTCTGCTGATTCTTTACGCCCTGAGCACAATGAGTACATTCCACCTCCACCCCACTTGGCTGGCAACAATTCACTCCTACGTGCCTTTACGCCACACCTAGCACACGCCATCCGGCCAGACTCATCAGATGTGACAAGCAACACCCGCTTCCTCCCTCTCTCACTCTCACTCACACACTCACTCATTCTCACATCCTCACTCTCTGACTCACTCACTCACTCACTCACTCACTCACTCACTCACTCACTCACTCACTCACTCACTCACTCTCTCACTCTCTCACTCCGCCCGCCACTCTTGCTTCCACCCCGGCCACGCCCAGCAACATCAGCACTCGCCCAGCACCGCACTCGACCACGTGTAGCTCGCCTTCGCACTGGGGTCGTCGCTGTCACACCTTTGCCCGCTCGTAACTCTACTTCTTCCCCTTTCTTTTCTTTCGCCTCCCCTCGCCTCCCTCATCGTTCACGCCGCTGGCCCGTCTAGCATGAGTGGGCGTGGCCAACGTGTGATCTACGGCGTCCGAACACTTCATTCTCACGTCCACGTCAAATGCGCTGGCTGGGAAGCGGTAGGGTGGGAGCGTACAGGCTCGTTTCCCTCGCCGTATCATGAGCTCATGAAGGCAAAATATGAGTCCCTTGACAGCCCTATATAATAACAATGTACTTCGTGATTAAATACAGAGTGTAAGAATTACATGCAACTGCACCGAGAAACCAAATGGCGTATACATGCAACGGCCAGAGTTCAGGCTGGTGTAAATAAGTATCAGAATGAATAATGGGCCAAGTAATAGTGGTAGTAGAATTTGTAAGCGTTAGCACACATGTAAGGGCCGTGGATACAACGCACGAGAAGGGAGAGAAACACACTCACAGCACAGATAAGAGTTTTGGTCGTGCGACGAAACACATGGGGGATAGGAAAAGCCGGAAGAGAGTATGGGAGGACGGGACAGATAGGTAGAGGGAGGAAAGGAGGAGGTAAGGGAGGGATGAAGGAAGGCTGTAAAGGAGGGAGAGGAGGAGGCGGCAAGGGGAGGATGAAGGAAGGATGTAAACGAGGGGGAGGAGGAGAAGGTAAGGGATGGAAGGAAGGAGTTAAGGGGGGGGGGGATGGAGGAAGAAAGAGAAGGAGCGAAGGAAGGAAGGAGGTAAGGGAGGGGTGGTGGAGGAAGTAAGAGAAGGAGGGAAGAAGGTAAGGAGGAAGTAAGGGAGGGATGAAGGAAGGATGTAATGGAGGGAGGGAGGGGGTGGGGGAAGTAAAGGGGGGAGGGAGGGGGGGAGGGAAGGAACACTTGCAAGGAACTTGACCAAATATTTATTGCTAGACGGCTGCGGCGACGCTCCAACACGCTCGTCGACGGCCGCGTTGGGGCAGATGGCGATCGGGACGGAGGAAAGTTTACGGTAAAACACGCGGTAAGGGTGTAACAGCAAATGGATAAATAAGCTGGCTGTGGAAATGAAGGCAGAGAGAAAGGTAAGAGAACGAAAAAACGACGAAATTCGGAAGTGGGGGAATAAAGGGAAGGGCAGGCCTTAGAAAGAAACACAGGAAACCACACAGTACTTTATACAAATAGTGTACGTAAAACTGATTACCGCAGAAATATGTAGAGTATATGCGAAAAGTTTACTCGAGGCATAAGAAAGTAACTGTAACTTGCAGTAGAAGAGAACAACAATAGGCGGAAGAAACAGAAGAGAAAGAAAAGGGAAAAGTACAAAAGACCCACAGAAAACCTCTGCCACATTGTAAAAATAAAAGCTTCAACCCTGGCAAAAGACACTTGTCTCTCACCTTCCTAACGAATTCCGCAACACGATTTCGTTCAAAAGAGAGACACGCCTGTTTCGATTATTTTTTGAGGACAACAAAAATAAAATTTTAAGAAAATGATGTTTTCAATGAAGTGCTATGTAACAGTTAAAGGGAAGGTAGACTTCAAAGACGAAGAGGAGTTATGATCAAAGGAAAGAAATAGTTGTTCATAATTAGTAATTACTGCTTCTCCGGCCAAGTTGACGGATCGTTACAAAGCAGAAAAAGTCAGTGACACTGTCACCGAACGGTCGGCCATGCATGAAACACCATTTATAAGAATGACACGTGTACGTGATCTTGTCGACATTTCCGTTGGAACATTACCGTTCGTCGGGTGAGCCAAATAAAGCCTTCTTTCGAGTCTATTCCATCCTCTATTAACTCCTGACCTAATTCAATTCGACTCACTTCATCGAAGGATTGGAAACATTTTTACTTAAACGCGCGGTCCAAAGCGTGAAAAACTGCGGCGAGTCTTCGTTGTTGTTGTTTGCACATTGTTTTCTTGACATTGGGATGCCGTTTGAGTATGAATGGTACTTGTGTCGTCGGAATGGCGCCTTGGCCCAACACCCCCTATCCAAGTTCTTTTAACGCTGCCCGCCTTGTGCGGCGCTTTTCGAGGTGCCAGTCATGACACAGGACTTTTGGCCGTGACTTTGCATTAAACAACAACATGAAACAATCGCATCAGCCGTTATCTTCGAAGGAGCGACTGCAGTCCCTCATGCCCTCTCCTTCCCCGTACTTGCACATTGCAAGGCCTGTGCACAACGGACAGGCAGGTTGTTCGCACTCGCTCTGGCTGCGGTCGCGAGGCAATTTCGCGTGGTAACCGCGGCAGGGAGCTTCCCTGCTTGCGGTAATTAAAAGCCCTGTCTGCGGTCGCCGTACTTGCGCGGCCGATGATCGGGTTAGTCGTCATGGCCGCGATGTGATCAAAAGGCGCCCCTTGAAATAAACAGGAATACTGGCAGCTGAGCCTCGTTGCCGTCTCAGCTCCCGCTTCTCCCTCCCTGAGAACGGCGGGGAGACGTTCCGGGGAGCGTTAACACGGCATTACAAACGTGGCATGTGGCTACTTCCGCCTCCTCGCCTTCCGGTCCCTCCTCCTCTCCTTCTTCCCCTCCCTCCTGAGCTTCATCTACTTAGAAATGCCATGCTTCGCTCCTCTACTTCACTGATGCGAAAGAAAACATTTCCCTTGTCCCACTATCATGTAAATAGGATATCTGGCAAGCCGGTATCCGTCAAACAAACTAATAACACAGGATGTTAGGATGTGTTTATGTCGAGCTGAAGCATAAGTAGCTCTTAAAATGCTGCCAAGAATATCACCGCTTCCTTAACCTTCAGGGTAATAGCGTCACAGGCAAAAATATCGGTGAATTACACATTTTATTAAAATGGTCGCCTGGTTATCGAGCTACTGATATAGCAGTCACAAATGAGCAAAATCAAGTAGTGAAAATAATTGTAATAATCTGAGATTTTTTTTCGAAATCACACCTTACAAAGCCCATCTTTCCCAGCGCCAGCGAGGAGCTACCCCCGATGTACGCGATGCCGGGAGGTACGCCCGACTCGTGGTCGTCTCCTCGGAAATCCTCTGACGAGCGAAGGGGCTTGCCACGGCAACAGGCTAATCTGGGTGTCTGAAATCCTTGCAAAATCGACGCAGTTCTAAAATTAACTCCATTACAAATATATCCCTAACGATCTACCAATTTGTCAGCATTATCCTGCATTAATCCTGGCCACGATGCACTAATCCTGCACAGCCATCATTTTCAGGCACTCCATCCCGCAGACGGGTGCAACACTGTATCCTAAGGGTATGGTGAGCACTACCATTCTGCCTCATTACGACTTCCCAGGGAAAAAACCAAGCTGTCTCTATGGTGCTGGGAACGGCAACCGAAACCAAAGGGCGGTTAGCATAAACACGTGTAACAGTTTACGGGGTTCGTGTAAACAATTTTGTGTCGCCCTTCCCTGCCCCCTGTCCCCCTGCCCCCTTCCAGCATGGATCTAGCACCGTGAAAAAAACACGATAAATGACGTTACTGAGGCCGGTGGAGACATCATTTTTCTAGAATGTAACTCATGATCGAGTTTTTCTTTCTGTTCTGATTAGCCACACAAGGAAACAAAACAAGAGGCGGAGGTGGCAGTGAGCGGTTCTTGAGGCATCTTCAGATTCTTCAGATGGGTATCATCCAATCACGGCGTAGCTTGCCTTCGCTCGCACGGACCAAATGTAAACAAACCAGTTCAGATCCTGTTACAAATATTATTCTCACTTTTTCGAACTCCCACACACATCGGCTTGGGCGGGCTACAATTACTTGCTCGCCTGGCTGGCAAAATAGAAAATTAAAGGTCTGTGACACAATAACAATAGATGCAGGAAATGTGCAAGGGTAACGCCGGCTTCATAAGGATTTGGACTGCAGCAATTCGCCCAGAATAGCGTTTTCATAATTATTGCCACTCCACAGTACGAATGAAGAGAGCTGCCCTCTGCAATTAAAACAAAGTAAACAAGCAAGTCAACGAGGAGTAACTCAAGAACACGTGTATGATAAACACGGCTTGATCCTTGAAAATTCTTACGTTACAAGAAAGAAGGTTATTCGCCAGACGAACGGAGGGAGCACAACACGTGAAGGACAAACAGACTGCTCCCTCGATTTTACGACCTGCGCACGAGAACATGGCATGTTCTTGCACTTCTTCGTGATGCTGCATCGCTCTCAAGGCGATGCAGCCCGCGTAGGAAGAACGCCCATTTTCCTTTCCCTGCGTCGTGTCCTCTTGAGAGATCCCCAGACGTCGGCCATTTATCCCTCGTGTCCTAAAAGTCCTCTTATCGCCGCCTCCCCTTTTTCCTTGTCCCCAGCGGCAGGTTGGCTAATGGTCCTGCCGCGAGTCAATGTGCTCTGTCCTGCATGCGGTCGGCGAAGGAGTGACGTCAACGCGAGCCAGCGCAGCTATTCCTGTTACACATCCGCCCCCTCCATCTGATATTTTCGAACAAACCACTGTCAGGCACAGACATTCTGACTCTTCTGTATCATACTTTATCTCCACGTCTGCCTCTGCCCCTCCCTCTTCCCCATTCTCCTTTTTTCTACTCCCTTTCCTCCTCCTCCTCCTCCTCCTCCAATTGAACATCATCCTCATCCTCCTCATCCATACTCCTTTTCTTATCTTACTTCTTTCATTTACTCACTCGCTCTGTCTCCCTCCCACTCACTGCATTCCCGACACGCCTGATAAGGTAGCTCAGGGCACTACAGGCCTATACCCTTCCAAATTTGCCGTCACCTCACCCAAACCTAATTAGCGCCATCACTCAAACAGCATCATCGATCTCCTTAGCGCCCATCGCAATATCTTGGCAGCCCCATCACTAACATTTTGCACAACACAACGCAAGCCTCGCCGAAATGTACACACTGCTGCACCGCCATGAAA
>NC_091553.1:31404542-31414542 GCF_042767895.1 Penaeus vannamei
GAAGGGATGGAGTGGGAACGACATGAGGGAAGGAGAAGTGGGGTTAGGTGAAGGGCAGGAGAAGAGGGGAGGAGTGTCGGGCGGGAAGGGGTGGAGGAGAAGAGAGGAGGAAGAGAAGGGAGGGAAAGAGGAGACTGGTGGAGGGGAGGCGGAGAAGGTACTGGAAAATGAGGAAAATGAGGATAGCAGAAAGAAAAGGGAGGAAGGAAAAGGAAAGAAAGGGTCTACATCGATGAAGAGAAACTATTCCTGTGATAAATACGAGTAAAATAATGAAAAAAAAATCCGATGACGCAGACGATGACAGAAATATAGTGATTGGTATTACTAATACTAATGCTAAGGCCAATAACAATGTCACTATCAATACTATTGCCACTAATAATAAGGATAGAAGTAATAACAGTGATATTGCCAAAATTACTACGACTACCAATAACACTAGCACTCCCACATTAACACTACCGCCATAACCACCACTACTACTAGTATAACAACAACAACAAAGATGATAATGCGACAACAACAGTCATAATAATGATGGCGCTAGTAAGAACAACAACTGCATCAACACTACTCATACAAAGAGTAACAAAAACAAGAATGTCAATAAGTATAAAAACAATATCTAAGTAAAATATCGAATTCACAAGAAACTGACCCTAACACTGACGAAGCGCCGGAGCTCTACCAGTTGCGGAAAACTATACGTCACGTGACTCACCAGCAGAATTACGACCATAAACAAAATCGATAGAGGGATATGCCATTACAATTCTAATTCTCTTTGTTATCTTGCTTCCTCCCACTCTCCTAGCAGCCCTTCTTTCTTTACCTATCTACATACGTGTTTATTCATTCATATATTTCTTCCTTCCTTTCCCTTCCTTTCTTGCTTACATCCTTTTTGTCTTTCCCCCTTCCATTGGTCCCCCCCACCACGATCCATCCATCCATCCCGCAAACCCCTCCCCTCCCACCCCACGCCCCTCCCACCGAGCGCAAACACATGCTTTCTTTTCTTCTTCTGTCCTGCAGCCCCACGTTCATCGCGTCTTTTTCCCCCTCTTCCTTTTTTCTCTCTCTTGCTTTATTTTTTTCTTCTACCCTTTCCATATATCTTTAACCATCCATTCACTGTAGGACTATGTACTTGATATCCCACCCCTTTCTCTTATCATTTGATTACATTCTGGTTAGAGAAACCTATCTGTCTATAGTATCTGTGAATCGCAAACTTTCATCCATCTTTCCAACTAGGTTCTAGCAACAACTAGCGCTATTTAGCTTCACCCTAGTGCCATCTAGCTTCACCCTAGTGCTAACTAGCTTCACCCTAGTGGTATCTAGCTTCACCCTAGTGGTATCTAGCTTCACCCTAGTGGTATCTAGCTTCACCCTAGTGGTATCTAGCTTCACCCTAGTGGTATCTAGCTTCACCCTAGTGGTATCTAGCTTCACCCTAGTGGTATCTAGCTTCACCCTAGTGGTATCTAGCTTCACCCTAGTGGTATCTAGCTTCACCCTAGTGGTATCTAGCTTCACCCTAGTGGTATCTAGCTTCACCCTAGTGGTATCTAGCTTCACCATAGTGGTATCTAGCTTCACCCTAGTGCTAACTAGCTTCACCCTAGTGCTAACTAGCTTCACACTAGTGCTATCTAGCTTCACCCTAGTGCTAACTAGCTACTAGTCACACCTGCCTTCACCTTGCGCTATCTAGCTTATAGTCCCACAGAGCTCCTGGTCCTAGCAAAAGTCACCTAGTCCCATCTACCGCTCCCTTCTTTCCCATTCTTTCTCCCTACTGAACCTCGACTCCCCTCTCAGAATGTGTAAATAAGCAATGACGCTAAAAACGACACAAAAGCTCTGCTGAATCACGGCTGCCACACACTTCACTTTGGAACTAAAATGACGTAGTTTTCTAGAAAAAAAGAGAAAAAAATGATATATCGGTCACGTTACTGGTACGGCATCAGGCATAATGTCCGCACTCGTGACAAATCCGGTTGCGAGTCCCTAAGATACTCCAAATAAAAATGTTACCCAGATTCCTCCAAAATTCACCCGAATGTTCACTCTCAACGGCCAAAACAGTTAAAGATGGCAACACCAACCCCGCGATACACACTCAAACATAAAGAACAATGAGAAGAGAGAACAAACCAGGAGAGCGAAAAGAAGAGAGAGGATAGTGGGAGAGGGAGGAAAGAGGAGAGGGGAGGAGGAGGAGGAGGAAGGATAAGGAGAGGAGAAGAGGAAAAGGAGGGACGAGGGGGATGGAGGAGGCTAGATTTAAAGATTTAGTTTTAATTCCATTTGTTACATTGGATATTCTTTGCTGTGACTTACTGTCTGTTTTAGGGAAAGAGGGAGACGAAGTAGGAGAAAGGGAGAAGGAAAAGCAAGGAAAAGATAATCCGAAAGGGGGAGGAAAGGAGATGAATAAATAAGCAGATAAGTAGAAAAGTAGAGAAACAGAGTGCGAATTACGAATGCTAGCAAGGCTCCTTCTGCTTTCGCCTCCGAGTCCTCATGTCACCAAGATGGTTAAGATGTCTAAACAAACATGGGACAATTTCTGACGAGGCGAAACGAGCGCCCCTGGCAGCCGGCGACGTCGCACTGTAATAACCAGACGGAAGTGAGATGGGCGCTGAAGGGAAGTGAGTGCCACCGACTAAGAAGAGAGTGAATGACAAAGAAATGAGACCGAATTCCTAACAATGAGATACCGAGGTCTATTATGAAATTAACGGACAAATAAAATTAGAGCATTCGTAACAGGGTATGTCTTTCTGGTAACAAATATTCGAAGTAGCTATCAGTGTAAATGACAAAACAAAAAATCACATACAGGCGCATTCCTTTATCAAATACCATGAACAAGTAAAGCATCAAGGTAGCACATTTGTGAGAATTATTTGTGGTACACTGACTGCTTGTTGAAAACACAAAAATAAAGGTTAAAAAATTACTTATTAAGAACGTGACCTAACATGACAGAAGAGATTAGCGTACTGGTGTAGAATGTGGCTAAGAAAAAAATCCCGACAGATGTCTGAATAGTCGAAACAAGATGGGTTAACTAGGATTTTCAGTGGTTTTACCCTTAGATACATTAACAAGGGAAGTGGGAATCTAGGTAGTGATCATAAAAAATCGCATGATAAGAGACAACCATATCTACTTGTAGATTAAATCCATCTATCTATTTCTAAACATTTGATCACGATTGTGTGTCATTCCCCAGCAAAATATATACACTGATACTTTCAAGAAGTACACCTGAATAATTACAATGACTATGATGTAAGACGTGTTGCATGTCAACAGTTGAATGAAGAAATATCAGCTCAGATGAAAAAAAAACGGACGATTAATTATGGTGGACGACCAGTAATGAATCCTTTTATCTTAGCTTTTATTAAACATTTCTAAGTAAAACAAATCTACCCAACTATACCTAATTAAAACAGTGACTCACTTTAATAATGGCAAAGTGTGATATCGATCTCCGGAAGTGTGTTCGTCCCGAGCTGGCCCCAGTGCAACTTTTTGTTCATTGAAACGGGATGCTTGGTTTTGCGAAGGATTCATGCTGAACAAGTTGCGAATAAAACAACGAAGGGACGAGCAGGATAAACTGGAACATGCCGGAGACAGGCCTTTTTGCAACGCTTCTACTTCCGTCTAAGCCTAAAGCAGCAATACAGCAAAAAAAAAATAATAATAAAAAAATAATAATAAAATAAAAATAAAAGTACTTGGCGTATTCGTGTGCTTCCTTATTCTTCCCTTTGTTGTCTGATTGATTTGCTTCCTTCTAATATCTGCTGTAGCTTGCTTTTAGCCAAGATTTGCCGAGCTTGGAAGAGGAAATTGGGCTAGCTTGGGTTCATCATGAGGCGAGCTACCCTGAGGGAGAGAGCGAGGGCCGAACTCCCCCCTGCCTGATGGGCGAGGGATCCGAGCTGGGGAGGATCACTTTACTGCTGCCGGAAGGGCGCTGATCGTACTGCTGGCCAGATGTAGGTATATCAGGAGGCTACTTACTGAAAGGAAGAAGCAGAGGAAGGAGGAGAGAAAAAGGGAAGGGGGAGAGAAAAAGGGAAGAGGAGAGAAAGAGGGAGGTGGAGAGGGACAGGAAGGGAACCTGGAAGAGATGAATGGAGGGAAGGAAAACACGGGGAGACAGAGAGAGAGAGAGAGCGAAAGCGAAAGAGAAACAGGTATAGCGGGAATAAATGAATTGAGGAGGGAGGGAAGGAAGGAGAGATGAGTGGAATGAGGGGGGGGGAGAAAGGAAAGGAAAGGAAAGAGAAAGAGAAAGAGAGAGTGGGGAGGGAAAGAGAGACAGATGCATCCTCTTTGTATAATCCCTGTTTTCTTGACATCCAGTTCTTTCGCAACGAGAATTTCCTCAATGTTTCGTCTTCACTAGTGTGCACAAGCAAAGCAAACGTGAAACTCTTGCATGGTTGCCCCACATCATTCTATAAATGCACGCACACGCAAAGCCGCAGCAATCTCCCCCAATCGGGGAAAAAATCACACTCCATCGATAACACTATCGCTTCAGGAACAAACCGCCATTGTTCAAACAGTCGCCCTAACAAACCCGATAGCAACTCCACCCGCCGCGTAATTAAAAGGCTTGGCCATTAATTAACAAAAGCCAAAACTGGATGATAGGTTCCCCTTGCGCGACGCATCCGGAGGCCCTCCTTCATATTTTTTTTTTCTTTTCTCGGCCCCTAACTGCATATGAGCCATTCCCAGAAAAGAATAACGTGCGCATTTTTTTTCTTCTCCACATTCCCACGGAACAAAAGCGTGTCATTTTTTCTCCAGCCTAGGCCTACCTTCAGATTCCAAAACTCGAACATACACTAATCCAACTCCACCTTCAAGTCACTTTTTTTGTTCTCTCTCCATCCCAGGCCTATCTGCAAATTCCAAAAACTCCAAGACACGTAATCCAACTCCATGTTCAAGTGAACAATGCGACGCCACTTGAAGACCCACCAAGCCTGGGCATACTGAACACACCCTTAACCTCTTGGATCAAGCTATCCCCCCTCTCCCCTTTCCCCCCTGGAGTGACGCGCGAACTGCCATAAACATGCCCCCCCAGTGATCCAGGTGTGACGGGCGGCAATCGTGGCGCAGGTGCCCGAGGCCGGCGAGGGACAAAGGCATACGTCAAGAGGGTGCCAATGGGGCGGCCTAGTGATCGAAGAGGTGGATATGGAGGAGAGGAAGGCGGGTGGCGGAAGACGGATGGAATAGAATGTGGAGGTAGAATGTGGAGGTTGAAGGTGGAGGTTGGAGGCGGAGGCATCATAAGAGGACGACGAGGAAGAATGGGAGGTGGTGGCAATGGTGAAGGAAGAGGAGGATGAGGAGGAGGAGAAACAGAAGAAGGAAAAGAAGTGAAGGTGGAGGAGGAGGAACAAGAGGAAGAGGAGGAGGAGGAGGACGAGGACGAAGAAGAGAAGGAACAGGAGGAAATGGAATGGAGAAGGACGAGGGAGGGTGAAAGGAGGAGGAGAGAAAGGACGAGGAAGAGAAAAAGGGCGAGGACGAAAGTAAGGAGGAGGAGCAGGAGGTGGAGGAAGGAGGAGGGACAAGATGAGAGGGAGGAGAGGAGAGGAGAGGAAATAGGTGGAAGGATGAAGAGAAAAACGGAAGAGGAGGTGGGAAGAGACGGATGAAGGAAGAGAAAAGGGTAGAGGAGGGGGAAGAGGCGGTGGAGGGAGAGAAGGACGAAGAGGCGGAGGGAGAGAAGAGGGAGAACAGGAGGAGCCGAGCTCGAGGCGTGCGAGGACGGAGTGCCGGGAAGGGGTCAGAAGATGGCGCGTGCTTAAAGGAGATGTTGTGACAGCCAGCGGAGACATGTATAAAAAAAAACGAGTTCGAGCCTTGCACTAACTGTATTCCTTCTTTTTATCTTTCTTTTAAACGCAACATCATCCTCTTACAAAACCAAAGAAAAGAAAAACGACACAAAAGAACTCTCGTCCCAAGCGAGTGCTTGACTAAGGACGGAGCACACACCGTTCTTCCTCTCTTTCTCTCTCACTCACTCACTCTCTCAACTCACTCACTCACTCACTCTTGTTCTCGTTCTCTATCCCCCTCTCTCGCTCTCTCCCTCACTCTCACTCTCTCTCCCTCTCTCTCACTCTCCCTCTCTCTCACTTTCACTCACTCTCACTCTCTCTCCCTCTCTCTCACTCTCCCTCTCTCTCACTTTCACTCTCTCTCACTCTCTCTCCCTCTTCCTTTCTCTCTCTCTCTCTCTCTCTCTCTCTCTCTCTCTCTCTCTCTCTCTCTCTCTCTCTCTCTCTCTCTCTCTCTCTCTCTCTCTCTCTCTCTCTCTCTCTCCCTTTCCCTCTCTTCCTCCCTTTCCCTCTCTTCCTCCCTTTCCCTCTCTTCCTCCCTTTCCCTCTCTTCCTCCCTTTCCCTCTCTTCCTCCCTTTCCCTCTCTTCCTCCCTTTCCCTCTCTTCCTCCCTTTCTCTCTCTCCCTCCCATTCCCTCTCTCCCTCCCTTTCCCTCTCTCCCTCCCTTTCCCTCTCTCCCTCCCTTTCCCTCTCTCCCTCCCTTTCCCTCTCTCCCTCCCTTTCCCTCTCTCCCTCCCTTTCCCTCTCTCCCTCCCTTTCCCTCTCTCCCTCCCTTTCCCTCTCTCTCCCTTTCTCTCCCTCTCCCTTTCCCTCTCCCTCTCTCTCCCTTTCCCTCTCCCTCTCTCTCCCTTTCCCTCTCCCTCATCGTCCCTCTTTCCCTTTCCCTCTCCCTCATCGTCCCTCTTTCCCTTTCCCTCTCCCTCTCCTTCCCTTTCCCTCTCCCTCTCCCTCTCCCTCTCCCTCTCCCTCTCCCTCTCCCTCTCTCTCACTCTCATCCTCAAGCTCACTCTCCCCATCTCCCCCATTCTAATCCTCACAGCACTATCAAATCTATTTGCTGTTAACAATCAAAAACCTCAACCAACCTCTCCCTCCAGCAATCGCTCCTTTTGCTGCTTGTTGCTTTGGCAGAGTCAACAACACGAACGAGTCTGCAAGAAGTGGATGCTGCGCCGCCTGATCAGCCGGGAGATGCGGTGGCCGGCGGGAAACACAACCAGGAAGCATCACCCGCGGTAACCAAGATACCCAGGCACATTAAAGGGACACGACGGCAGAAATCGCTAACTCTTGTAAAACCTATCAATCAACCGAGCAATCAATTAACAAATCACTATTTACAAACGGTACTATGAAACCAATGCAAATACATCCAACACCTCATCACCGTCATCTTCATCGTCATTGCCATCATCATCACGCATACAAAAATAACAATAGCAATAACAATAATATAAAAATAATAACCACCACCATCATAACGGTAATATATAAAATGTATAAAATATGTATAAAAAATGTATAAAAAATGTATAAAAATGTAAAATGTATAAAAATGCGATATCTGCAGTAGAGATATCAAAATACAAGTAACTGATTAGCTTTCTATATTCAACTTCACATTTTTTTCTATTTAGAACAACATGATGCCGAAATCATTTGGGTGCCTTTCTATCTATCATTCATTCAGAAATAATTCTTATTGTTTTTACTAGCTAAACGTGCGAAATTGGGCTTTTGGACATGCGCGTCCAAAAGTTTTCATCTATAGGCCTACATTGGCCTGAGAACACCTTCGGACGCGCATGCCCTAGTGTAACACGACACAACACCAGAAAAGGTTAAGAAGTATTCCCATATCCTAGTTTATGGATATCTTTGCAAAATACCACTCATACTGAGCTCAGGATGATGCAGTTACGGAGTCAAGTACTTTTCCGCTGCGCCTTTGATCCTCGCTCATGCCAGCACTCAGCCATAGCCGAGTTGCTTGGAAGAGGCTGACCGGCTGCGAACCAAAGACTTTGACAATGCAAAGCCACCGCCCTGTAAATGAGCTCCGTCACCCCCACTTAAATACAATAAACAAAGCAACCCACAATACTTAGCTATCTCTACCAATGACATTTTTAAAGTAAGTCCCATGCATTCCACGATATAATGAATTCGGTTTTGTCAACATGCCTTTCCTACTGTATCTGAACACGGAAAAAAAGCCTTTCGGCGTTACCTTTCGGCTCTCCCGCGTGCAGGGAACCTGGCAGCGTACACTCACCTGAAAGATACAAATTTCATTAGAACACGACTAGTAATCATCGATCAAAAGTCAAGATACAATTAATGCTACTCCTGAAACCAACGCGTGATCAAATTCATGATAGACGTTATTTCATGCTGAAATGCCAATACACCCACACGCTGGGAACATCAATGCAAGAATACAGATCCTGTTCTGATGGAAAAAAGAAAACGTTCCCGACCGTGCAGCCAGAAATGGCAGACTACCAGCCGACGGAAGGGAAGGGAAGGGACAGGGAGGGAAGGGGGTCGTGCAGGGGGATGACAAAGATATTTACACATCTATTATAAAAAACACACACACGCTTTCCCCGTATCCTACTCATCAAAATAGGATGTGTGAAAAAATACAGAAAAAAGCGGTTAGAATAACCTATTTTCCAAACAAGGCGACAATCACAACCTAATCCCCCGGTATGAAAGGGGCTTGTGTTATCAGCGCTGGCACCACCGCCAAATGGCTGGTCCTTCCCTCGAGTGGTTCGCATTACTAAGGCCGTTCTTGCATCGTGACTACTCCCTGACACCCACTCGCCCATACGCAGATGCCTTCTGGTTAAGTACCCAAAGCTCGCTCCTGCAATCGCACACGCACAAGCAGTCTACCACAAGTGCATTCATACTTATATAAGCGATCTCTCTCCCCCCCTCTCTCTCTCTCTTTCTCTATCCCCCCTCCCTCCCCCTCTCTCTCCTAATCCCTTTCTCTCTCTCCCAATCCCTTTCTCCCTCTCCCTCTCTCTCTAGATGCTAGTTGATGAGAGAAACATAGACATATTATGCATCAGTGAAACATGGCTCCATCAGGAAATGGTTAGTAATTTCATCAAAATTCCAAGTTTAAAAGTTTATAGTTGTGATGCAGGGCGACGATTAGGAGTATGTGTATATGTAAGGGATACCTTAAAATCAAACAGGATATATATTACAACAGTTAACAATACTGCTGTAGTAGATGTCTGCCTTCCTTTATTATTTGCGTTGTCTATAGGCACCCCCATGCTACCTCAGAATCTTTTGAATACATTGAAAATGCTTTTAGGGAAATGTCTTTAAAAAAACGCTTTTCATCTTAGGTGACTTAAAACGCAACATGGTTTTAGAAATAGGTTATCTACTGAAATAGCTTTACTACAAATTACTGATGAGATTTAAAGCAATGATAAAAATCAGGTAAATTTGCTCACATTATGCGACCTTTCTAAAGCTTTTGATAGTGTCAACCATGATATTCTTCTTAACACATTAGCAAATAAAAAAACTAATACCTTTTGGTTATTCATTTACAAGGACTCAGTCGGTAAGAATCAATGATGGTATGTTCTCAAAACACCAAATAAATTTAGGCGTTCCTCAAGGATCTATTTTAGGTCCGATCTTATTTATAATGTTCATAAATGATCTATCAACAGTAGCACATAACTGCCTTCTAGTGTAGTATGCCGATGCTTCACAGTTTCAAAATAGTGACTCAATAAACAACTTAAATACATTAATAAGAAACACTCAACTTACTCTTACTCAAGTAAAATTATATTTTGACACTAATGGCGTTCAACCGAATCCACATAAAACTCAATAAATATTCATAGGTAGTCAACAGAACAGCTGAAATTCCTAATGACTCGACCATACAATTTGAAGGCTGCTCTATCAAACCGAACACTTCCTTCCTTCCTTCCTTCCATATCTCTCTCTCTCTCTCTCTCTCTCTCTCTCTCTCTCTCTCTCTCTCTCTCTCTCTCTCCCTATCACCCTTCTCTCTCTCTCTCCCTATCACCCTTCTCTCTCT
>NC_091553.1:31424542-31432042 GCF_042767895.1 Penaeus vannamei
AAGTAAGTTTCTTTCCTACATATGCTTTTTTCAAGACTTGTCTCATCAATCTCCCTTCGTACACACACACAAACAATCGTCATCTTACACAAGCCCGCGCATACACATACTGGCCACGTGTGCATACGAAGAATATTTGTTTGTTTTCAGAATCACCAATATAGATCTTCATACATGTGTGGCGACAGCATAAGCAGTAGCCAAGCATAAAACGCGGCCTGCAGACACACAACGCATACAAATCCCCTGCAATCCCGCCAGCAGTGTCTCACAGCTGCTCTGTTTCCTGATAGCCAAGTCCTGGGAGAAGAAGAGAGAGGGGAGAGGGGAGAGGGGAGAGAGGGGAGAGGGTTTATATAATCTGGGAGAGGGGAGAAGGGAAAGGGGGGAGGAGAGAGGAGAGGAGATGAGGTAAGGGGGGAGAGGATAAGGCGGGGACAGGGTTGAAAGACGAAAAGTGGTCAAACAACAGCCGTACATGGCGGAGCGCGTGGCCTTATACGGTCACGCCACATCCTTAGCCAACACTGCACAAACTAAAGTGTCAACTTCTGCCGTTGTGAATATCATTACATGGCGTCAAAGCACCTGGGCACCAAGGAATCCATTTACAATCATACCACTGACACTTACCTACCGTTACTGTGATCTAACTATCTTCTTTCTCTGTGCATAATACTTCATTTATTTCCCCTATATATACATACATAAGTACACACACGCACACACACGCGCGCACACATACACACATATATATGTATGCATATCTGCTTTATACAAAAGCACAACCGCACTTACATATAACCTAAACACACACACTCATGCATACGCACACACGCACGTACAAAGGATGTTGTCCGAGCCTGAGAGTACCCAGACAACCGGTTCGGCCGCCTCGGCCACCGCCAGACACTCGACAGTTATCCCAGAGTGCAATACTCCTTCACTGCTGCTGCTTCAACTTGTGCTTCTCTATTTTCTTTATTTTCTCTTCTGCTACTTTTCTCTTTTCCCTTTCTTCTCTTCGACTTCCTCTCTTTCCCCGCCTCTAGCTCAATTTACTTTCTCTTTTTTTTCCTTTATATACTTCTACATTTTCATTTTTGTTTTTACACCATCTTCTGCCACTCCATCCACTATCTTAAAGCCACCAACGCACCCGCTCCCAAACCCCCACTCACACACGCGTGCGCACATACATACATACACACACTTACAGCAATATCTGGCGACTGCGAGTCAAGCAGTAACCTACCAATGTACACCATCCCAGAAGTCAATACGGTATTTCCCAAACTCCGGTAATGCCCGGACGAGCCTGGTCCGTCTCCCAGTAGCAGGAGCACATTTCCCATCCCATCAAGGGGTCCCGGTTTATTGGTCTCTTCATCCAGGAAACACCCATACAACCACACAGTGAATCTATAAAAATGTATATGTACGAAAAAAATCCCTGGCTTTGATAAGGTTCATCCCATGTCCTACAAATAAAGGTCTCGTACTTACTTACGTGGGGCGAGGAAGGTCATCTAGAACAAGATATTTTGGAAGGGAAAAGATACATTAATACAAACATAAACACACAGAGAGCAGTGAACCACAAGATGGGAGACACGCACATTAATAAAGTTCATATAAGTACAACGTCTGGCATGACAGTGCCTGCCGGTATCACGGTACATTACCGCCATGCTATCATTGACAAAATATCCCAAGAGGCATTATCATAAACATGCACACTGTCTACTACTGGATCTAAAATTAAGAATATAATCGGCATATTCTACGTAGGAAAAATGTTGGGACTACTTGTTGAAAACTCCTATCACTTGTAGTGCTAATAATTCCAACTGCTGTCTACTGCAACGGTTGCAGCAACAAGCACAATTTTTGTTGACAGATAAAACAGCACTCCAGAAGGAACATAAAACATCCCAGCTCTCTCAGTTGCTCCGCCAACCCTCCGTGCCTACTGAAAATTGTACACACGCTGAACTTCTACCGCAGGTCAAATCACATTTATGTTATAAAACATACCACAAGGCCAGCATGCAGTTCTAAAAAAAGGAAAATTAAATCAGAGAGAGAGAGAGAGAGAGAGAGAGAGAGAGAGAGAGAGAGAGAGAGAGAGAGAGAGAGAGAGAGAGAGAGAGAGAGAGAGAGAGAGAGAAAGAGTGAAAGAGAGAAAGAGAGAGAGAAAGAAAAAAGAGAGAGAGGGGGGGGGGGGAGAGCAAAAGGGCATCACTGGTTTATGTAGTGTTGAAGCAGAGAGAGACTAAAACACTTTGAAGACACCATGGACGCTCCACCCACTTCAGGCTTCATTCTGAGATTATGGGGGCCTCGCATACCCATCAAAGCCATGCTCGGAGGAGATCGCTAGTTATATAAAAATAAAAATCAGAACAGGGGAGCGGTAGTGAACATATGTAGTGGGAATAACAGGGGGTAATAATAATGACGATAAATATCAATAATAATAATAATAACCATAATAATAATCATAATATATAAAACATCTAAACTGACCCTGACTCCATCGTGAGACTTGCTGGCCGGTGACGAGACTTGCGCGAGCCAGAGATGGGGGGAGGGGGTAGTTTCTCGTGTACCTTGTCTTGGGGGGGAGGGGGAGGCTTTTGCCCTCAACGTCTCCTACTCGACCGACACACACCTGGGAGGAAGTGTCAGCGTCAGATATCCTAAAGCAACATATACCGCGTTCCCTGCTCGCCTCGATCTTTTTTTTAAAGGGGGGAAAAATGGGTGTTCTGCTGCCTAACGGTCGATGTCTATATGATTTTCTTTGGTAAGTCTCGCACTCTGCTTCCCGCTATTACTGTTGGTCTCGTCTCTCGCTCCCTCCACACAGGCGATTAACAGGTATCCCGAAGGAGCCCGCGATCCAGGGTGAGGGTGTGAGGGAAAGGGCGTGAGGGAGATCGATGCACGGGCCTTCGCACTATCGCATAAGGCTGCTATCGAAGGCTCGCCTCCGCTTCCGTAAGGCCTACGAGCAAGCAGGAAGACCACGCGCTGGATGAAGCAGGCAAGCAGGTACCGCGGACGGGCGGGGATCGCTGCTCCCAACACAATCAATGTTACACACACACTGCCGGTCGTCTTGGATACAGGCAGATTTATATCCACAATCTTATCATTCGAGAGGCGCCGAGCAGGAAGGTTCTTATCACTCAATACCTGAAAACGTCTCGGTTCCATCATGCGTGGAATACGTGACGCCCACGAGAACTAAGGAGCGCCGCCGTGGGCGTGCCCTTGGAGAGGGCCGTTTTCCCGCACCATGTCTCGGGTTGACTGAGCGTCCAGCCGCACGCGACGCCAACCTCGCTTCATTCCAGGAGGGGAGGTGGGGAAGGGGGGGGGGCAAGGAAGAGGAGGAGGGGGAAACAGTGCGGGGGAGAGCAACAGGAAGGTAGCGCATAAGAAGGTAGATCAGAAAGGAGACGGCGAAAGGGCTCACAAACACGGTATTTTAATGCTGACAGATCCATTCCAATGTGTCACGGATGACGAGAGAAAATGGGCCACAGTTCGCCTTCCCGCTGCCTCCCTGAGGTGAACATTCCCTCCAATCAAACCACGTCGAATCACTCCGCTGCCTGAACAGTTAAAACCACTTCATCTCCCACTGCCACCGACGCCTCTTCGCCCCGTCCTATTCTCTCGGAGGTGCTGCGAACGACAGCCAAAACGACGCAAAAACGCGACTTCGAGACGCGATCTCTCTCTCTCTCTCTCTCTCTCTCTCTCTCTCTCTCTCTCTCTCTCTCTCTCTCTCTCTCTCTCTCTCTCTCTCTCTCTCTCTCTCTCTCTCTCTCTCCCTGGCGGGTCGCGGCTTTAAATGACAAGCCTGCTCGTCGCTCCGATTCGTTCAGCGCATTAATCGCGGTTCATCATCCAATCACGGCCGTCACGTGACCCTCCCGAGAAATGTCCCCAAAAAGCTTCGAACACCTGAACGACTCGCTCTCCTGACGACGTGAACGACCTGTTTCTATCTTTGATAATTCCATTTTGTTCTAGAGAAAAGAGAAGAGGTGCGCCCTCATTGCAGGCCTCTCAAGATACTCTTACAGAGCGAGCGCCTTCGCTGGGGCTTCGTGTCTTCCTCTCCTCGCCACACCCACCTCGACGCGACGCGGCGCTAAATTCTCACTGTTAACTGATAACTAATGAAGCAATGGGTTTATCAAGTACACGATAACCTTGCTTATCCCAGCGAACGAAATAAAATGAAACTTTTTCATATGTGAACGATGACGCTACATTTTGAAACACGTACACAAAGCCTCAACACCAACCTTCTTTACTTCCTTCCCACACGAAAAAAAATCCGTTATCTTTCTATACTTTTTTATTCTAAATGCTATCTGATCAGAAAACGGTGTACCAAATCCGCATGTGACGTCACGATCGAGTTACCACCGACCACGATTGAAACCTTGTCGAAGGAGAATACAATAATTCGCTTCAATGGTGATACATTAGGTCGATAACGACACTAAGTAACCATCTAGAGATCTATCTGAGGAATCGATGATGTATTAATACGCCCTGAGAAAAGTACAGGAATTATGAAACTGGGAAAAAAGGAAAATAAGAGGAGGGGCGGAGAAGAGAGGCAAGAAAAAAAGCGAAAACAGAGAATAAGAAAAGAACAACAGCAGGACAGCCAGGAATAGAAAGATTGATAGATAAACATATAGATACAGAGAGTGAGTGAATGAGAGAGAGAGAGAGAGAGAGAGAGAGAGAGAGAGAGAGAGAGAGAGAGAGAGAGAGAGAGAGAGAGAGAGAGAGAGAGAGAGAGAGAGAGAGAGAGCAAACAAACACACCAGAGAAGACAGAGACGAGACAATGAAAATCGAAATATCAAAACCACCCCAAAATAAACAAAATGAGAAAAAAGAAAAGAAAAAAAAAACGAAAAACAAAACTGAGAAACACATGAAAAATAAAGTCCCCCAAAAGACAAGCTCCCCGTGTCATCTCCGCCCTTGACCTTCTCCGGCCGTTCCGATCCGGAGAACACCGTTTCGACCCCTCCCCCCTCCCCCTTGGAAGAACACTAGGGGGGGGGGGGGAGTCACACAAGCTTCGTGCTCCCCCCCTCCTCTCCCATACCCTCCCCTTCCCTGCCCACTCCTCCCACCGAAGGATAAATGCGGCCAACAGGACTCCAGGATGCACGCCATCAGTCCCGTGAACCTGCGGGCGAAAGTCCTGCCCCGGGTACTGCACCTTCTCGTGCCTTGGGACCACAATCATCATCATCTACTACTACTCTTCTTCTTCTTCTTTTCCCTCTTCTTCTTCTTCTTCTCCTTCTCCTCCTTATTCTTTTTCTCCTCCTACTCCTTATTCTTCTCCTCCTCCTCCTAATTCTTCTCCTTCTCCTCCTCCTCCTAATTCTTCGCCTTCTCCTCCTCCTCCTTATTCTTCGCCTTCTCCTCCTCCTCCTTATTCTTCGCCTTCTCCTCCTCCTCCTTATTCTTCGCCTTCTTCTCCTCCTCCTTAGTCTTCGCCTTCTCCTCCTCCTCCTTATTCTCCCCCTTCTCCTCCTCCTCCTTATTCCTCCTTCTCCTCCTCCTTATTCCTCCTTCTCCTCCTCCTTATTCTTCTCCTTCTCCTCCTCCTCCCCCTACTTCTCCTCCTCCCTATTCTTCTCCTCCTCCTTATTCTTCGCCTTCTCCTCCTCCTCCTTATTCTTCGCCTTCTCCTCCTCCTCCTTATTCTTCTCCTTCTCCTCCTCCTTATTCTTCTCCTCCTCCTCCTCCTCCTCCCTATTCTTCTCCTCCTCCCTATTCTTCTCCTCCTCCTTATTCTTCGCCTTCCCTTATTCTTCTCCTCCTCTTCCTTATTCTCTTCCTCTTTTTCCTTATTCTTTTCTTCCTCCTCCTCCTTATTCTACTTCTTCTCCTCCTCCTCCTCCTCCTTATTCTTCTCCTTCTCCTACTCCTACTCCTTCTCCTTCTCCTCCTCCTCCTTCTCCTTCTCCTCCTCCTTATTCTTCTCCTTCTCCTCCTCCTCCTCTTTTATTCTTCTCCTTCTCCTCCTCCTCCTCCTCTTTTATTCTTCTCCTTCTCCTCCTCCTCCTCCTCATTATTCTTCGCCTTCTCCTCCTCCTCCTCCTCATTATTCTTCGCCTTCTCCTCCTCCTCCTTATTCTTCGCCTTCTGATCCTCCTCCTCCTCCTCCTCCTCCGCCTCCTCCTCCTCCTCCTCCTCCTCCTTATTCTTCTCCTTCTCCTCCTCCACCTTATTCTTCTCCTTCTCCTCATTATTATTTTCCTCTTTCTCCTCCGCTTATCACATTTCCTTCCACCAACTCCTCCTCTTCCTCTTTCTTCCTACTACTACTTCAATTCCTCCTTCTTCCTCCTCAATTCATCATTATCACCATCATTATTCTCTCTTCTGCCCTCTCACACTCTGTTTCAAGACAATGGGGTATCTCCTCAAATAAAACATGCCAGTATACTCTGCAGTCTACACAGAGGAGAAAGTAAAACGTCAACAAAAACACAAACATTACTTATAGTGATGATGATAACAACTATGATGATGATAATGATAATGAGGAAGATAAAGATGAATGAGGACAATGATAACGATAATGATGATATAATAGTCATAATAATAATAATAATAATAATAACAATAATAATAATAATAATAATAATAATAATAATAATAATAATAATAATAATAATAGTAATAATAATAAGTAGTAGTAGTAGTAGTAGTAGTAGTGATGGCGGTAGTGGTGATGGCGGTGGTGGTGGCGGAGTGGTGGTGGTAGTAGTAATAGTAGTAGTAACAGTAATAGCAATTGCAACAGTAGCAGTAGTAGTAGTAATAGTAGTAATAGTAGTAGTAGTAGTAGTAATAATAATAGTAGTAGTAGTAGTAGTAGTAGTAGTAGTAGTAGTAGTACTAGTAGTAGTAGTAGTAGTAGTACTAGTAGTAGTAGTAGTAGTAGTACTAGTAGTAGTACTAGTAGTAGTACTAGTAGTAGTACTAGTAGTAGTACTAGTAGTAGTACTAGTAGTAGTACTAGTAGTAGTACTAGTAGTAGTACTAGTAGTAGCAGCAGCAATACGTATATAATCATAACGGCAATAATATGATGATGTAATAACAACAGTAATAGTAATATTACTAATAACACAAAAATAACAAAATTCCGCATCGACACACCTCTCCCCCAGGCCTAAGCCCCCCGTGTCAAAGCCTAACTACTTGCGCCTTCGTTCCGAGCCACATCTCAAACGCGCACACAAGCAGAAGAGCGCGCAGAGCCTCACAGAAAGTCAGAGAAGCTCGAGCGAGGCAAAGCCGGCCGCAGCGCCAAGCCAGGCCGAGCGCCTCCCGTCTGTAGGGCAGGGTTATCAATATGCAACAAGCACGGCATCCAACTCACGCCCCCGCCCACCTCGCCCGCGCCCCCCTTGTCTCTTCCTTTTAGAACTATAGC
>NC_091553.1:31434485-31436985 GCF_042767895.1 Penaeus vannamei
TTATAATAATAATGATAGAAAATAATAGAAATAATGAACATTATTATCAATATCACTGTTATCATGATTATCATAATTTCTATTATTTTCATCATTATCATAATTTTATTACTAATAGTATAACACATTATTGTTGATATTATTATTATTTTTGTTACTGTTATCATTATAATAATTATTATTATTGTTATTAGTGTTGTCATTTTCTTTACTAGTATCATTATCATCATTTCTATGTAATGCTTATAGAAGATGATAATGATGGTGACGATTAATGTTATTATCATTATCATCATCATTATTATTGTCATTATTATCATTATTATTATTTTGATAATGAGAATAATAATTATTGTCGTTATCATATCATCGTTATCATCATCATTGTTATTTTCATTATTCCTATCATTACCATTATTGTTATCACTGTTTTTATCATCATCATTTTTATTATCATCATCATTGGTATTTTTTCATTGTTATTGTTGTTGTAGTTGTTACTGTTGTTATCATCATTATTTTCATCATCACCATTATCATTGTTGTATTACATTTCCATATGCATAACAATTGCTCATTGCAGAATGGAATGTAGGTTTTGGTCATTATGTTACATGCACCATAACAGGATAACGTGTTGAGCGTATAATTTTTTTTTTTCTATAATTTGAAATTATACACAATGCCCGTTTTCTCTTTTTCTTCTATATCTTTTGCATTGAACTAAATCAACCATCCAGACCGCATGACAAATTTTCAAATCACAAAATCATGAATTACAGAACGTCCCCGAAAGACATACACCAACTCTAGACCGACATTAGCACATAATCAACAGAAACCCCAGAGTCTACACGCCCCAAGATCAGCAAGCAAAGCGCGCCGAGTTCAGGCAGAAACCCCCAAGTTATAGAAACAGGAGACGTTACCCCATAATGTCCGCTGGTTTAAAGAGGCTGAACTGTAGTTATTCGCTAAGTTTGCGGGGCTTAGATATTAGTTAGGAGCGCCGCGAGCTGGGCTTAATGATCATGCTGTCAGGGCACCACGACGTGTAACTGGCGACCCTAACGAGTTCACGTCCCTGTAATAGCCTTGTTATGAGGGACTGGAGTGTGTTGAGCCTCGCCCTTCCCCCCCTCCGCTTCTCTTTCCTCCTCCTCTTCTTCTTCTTTTTCTTCTTTCATCTCCTCCTCCTCCTCCTCCGTTTATTAGATACCTTGAGATCCTCCGTTCTCTCTCACTTTAATTTAAGCTGTGTGCGTGCGTGTGTGTATGTGTGTGTGTGTATGTGTATGCGTGTGTGCGTGTTTATCTATATAAATATATAAGCATGTATGTATGTGTGTGTAGCCAAGCACATACACTTTGTCTCTGTTCCATCCTGTCTGTGTTCTTTCTCCCTTCGCCTCCCCCTGGTCCCATCCCTCACAGACAAATCCTCCCCTTCTCAGTTATTTCCCATCCCATCTTTCTCTCCTCTACTCGTCTCTCCTCCCTTGTTCCTTTTTTTTTATCTTCCACTCTCCATTTCCCCCTCGTATCGTCCTTTAGCCCGAGTTCATAACTCATATTTTTTTTGTTTATACCCAATTCTACGTCCGTTTCGATACGACCTCGTTGTATGTTTAACGATTGTACATTGTTAAGATTTATTATCTGTACAAGGGCATCCTCATCAAAATTGTATATTGCATAGATTGTATACTGTTAAGACCATTATCCGTACAAGGGCACCATCAAAATTCGCATGCAATTAGGGAATGAAGGTGCATATTAAACTCGTATTTTACCATTCTAATTAGACTTCACTGGGTTCTTGCGGTGCTGGCGGATATTAAAATCTGAAATCCGAGGATTTCACCCGAGGTTCAGGTCATGCAGTCTGATATTTTCCTCATAAACACGACCGCCGGATTTAAGTTTGGGAGCCACGTATCATGACGAGCAGACAATGCTCACTCGTCGCAGGTCTTCCCGCCGACCAGTCTCTTCCCGTTCTCATTTTTCCCGTTTTCTTTTCCTCTGTCGCTTCTTTCTGCTTTTCGTGTTCTGTTTTTCCAGTTCTTCATTTCTCTTTTCTCTCTCTTCTCTGGTATTCTGTTAGCTCTTTTATGTTTCTTTTTCTTCGCTTCATCACACCCCCCCTCTCTCTCTCTCGCGCAATCTCTCTCTCTCTCTCTATCTATCTATTTATCAGTTTTCCCCTCTTCCTCTCTCTCTCTATCTATTTATCAGTCTTCCCCTCTCCCGCTCTCTCTATCTATTTATCTATTTATCAGTCTTCCCCTCTTCCTCTCTCTCTCTGTTTTTCTCTTATCTTTTCTTATTATTTTGGAAATGTCCCCAAATCTAAGACTGTTTTCTTGCTCGACTCCCGCCCCTTTGCTTCCGCTTGAACTCTCATCTTTCCGCCCAAGGCTCGCGCCGTGTCAACCCTCAATTTCAAGTTAAGTCAAATAAGACTCAGATGTTGAGGCAAATGTAAAAGCTCTTCGTC
>NC_091553.1:31454485-31456985 GCF_042767895.1 Penaeus vannamei
CCACCGAGGGACACGGACGAGGGTGGCGATATACCCGGGAAGGGAAAAGATTAATCTGTTAAGCTCCCGAGTTGATTTCTGTTATGACAACTCGTCCCCGGGCCTGATCCAGCGTAAGCCAGGAAATGAATGAGTACGCAGGGGGCAATGGGATGCTGTGTGTACAGGGAGGTGCTGTGTGGGCGCCTGTGTGTACAGGGAGATGCTGTGTGGGCGCGTGTGTGTACAGGGAGATGCTGTGTGGGCGCGTGTGTGTACAGGGAGATGCTGTGTGGGCGCGTGTGTGTACAGGGAGATGCTGTGTGGGCGCGTGTGTGTACAGGGAGATGCTGTGTGGGCGCGTGTGTGTACAGGGAGATGCTGTGTGGGCGTGTGTGCGTACAGGGAGATGCTGTGTGGGCGTGTGTGCGTACAGGGAGATGCTGTGTGGGCGCGTGTGTGTACAGGGAGATGCTGTGTGGGCGTGTGTGCGTACAGGGAGATGCTGTGTGGGCGCGTGTGTGTACAGGGAGATGCTGTGTGGGCGCGTGTGTACAGGGAGATGCTGTGTGGGCGTGTGTGCGTACAGGGAGATGCTGTGTGGGCGTGTGTGCGTACAGGGAGATGCTGTGTGGGCGCGTGTGTGTACAGGGAGATGCTGTGTGGTCACAGGGAGATAATGTCTTGGTGCGTGTATGTACAGGGAGATGCTGTGTTGTGTGTGTATGTGTGCAGGGAGTTGTATCGATGTATGTGTGCAGGGAGTTGCATATATCTATGTGTATAGACATATTGTGTTCTGTGTGTGTGTGACTGGAACACTGTGCAAGGGTATGTATGTGCAAGGAGATGCTGTATAAATGTATATGCCTGAGGGAGATGCTGTGTAGACGTGCAGGGGGCGTAACAGAATAAAGTAGATCAATACGGAATATTGGACTATTGACTTTCGACCCACAATCCATCACTGGACAAAATAAGTTATTCTAAATGTTTGAGATTAGGGCACTTTTTCGTCTTTTCTTGGTTTTGTTTCTTACATATTTTGGCTCACAATTTTCAACTTTGGCTTTTAGAATCAGTGCTTTCATTAGGAAATGCAAGTATCATATTTGCAGGTGCTTGCAAAACCTCTGATTTCCACTAGGTAAACTCAATTAAAGCACTGGCCAATGGCAGATATCGGCAAAGCGAGAATTAAGGGAGAATAACAGAGAGATAAAGAAATAGATAGATAAATAGATAGAGAGAGAGAGAAAGAGAAAAAGAGAGAGAGAAAGAGAGAAAGAGAGAGAGAAAGAGAGAAAGAGAGAGAGAAAGAGATAGATAGACAGATAGATAGATAGAGAGAGAGAAAGAGATAGAGAAAGAAATAGATAGATAGATAGAGACTGAGATTGAGATTGAGATTAAGATTGAGATTGAGATTGAGATTGAGATTGAGATTGAGATTGAGATTGAGATTGAGATTGAGATTGAGATTGAGATTGAGATTGAGATTGAGATAGATAGAGATAGAGATAGAGAGAGAGAGAGAGAGAGAGAGAGAGAGATAGAGAGAGAGAGAGAGAGAGAGAGAGAGAGAAAGAGAGAAAGAGAGAAAGAGAGAAAGAGAGAAATAGATAGATAGATAGATAGATAGATAGATAGATAGATAGATAGATAGATAAATAGAGAGAGAGAGAGAGAGAGAGAGAGATGGATGAAATTGTAGATAGATAGATAGAGAGAGAAGAGAAAGAGAATTTTTTGCTCAAAAACTTTAATGGGCATTACTGTGAGTTTTCGAAACAAAGTTAGCAAACGCTTTTTCAAGCTATTAATCAAAACTTCATGGACTGAAATAGGTTGAAACATGTCTTATGTATTTAATATTATGCCGGTTATCATTGATCTTACTTTTAGGTAAATAATTTATTGATTTACATATTCTAGATGTCAGTTAAAGTATCCGTTTCTTATATGTATATATATATGTATGTATATATATATATATATATATATATATATATACGTATATATATATATATATATATATATATACGTATATATATATATATATATATCTATATATATAGATATATATATATATGTATATGTATATGTATATATATACATACATACATATATATATATATATATATATATATATATAAATAAATATATATATATATATATATATATATATATATATATATATATATATATATATATATATATATATATATATATATATATATATGTATGTATATGTATATGTATAGTATATATATACATACATACTTACATATATATATATATATATATATATATATATATATATATATATATATATATACATATATATATATATATATATATATATATATATATATATATATACATATATGTATATATATATATATATATATATATATATATATATATATATATATATATATATATATATATATATATATATATATATATATATATATATATATATATATATATATATATATATATATATATATATATATAT
>NC_091553.1:31486985-31491985 GCF_042767895.1 Penaeus vannamei
ACCGAATCTGATACCGACAGTATAAATCACATAAGGATACTGAAAACTGATACCAATAATATAAATCACATATAATTCAGTTTAAGTCACATAAAATACTGAAAACTGATACCGACAGTATAAATCACATATAATTCAGTATGAATAATAAAAATACTGAATCTGATACCGACAGTATAAATCACATAAGAATACTGAAAACTAATACTGACAGTATAAATCATATATAATTTAGTATAAGCACATAAAATACTGAAAACTGATGCCGACAGTAAGAGTCACATAAAAATACTTAGAACTGATACCGTCAATATAACTCACATATAATTCAGTATAAATCACATGAAATACTGAAAACTGATACCGACAGTATAAATCACATAATTCTAATGGGACCATTCGTTCCTTATTCGTCCTATTTATTTATTTGGATAGAGAATTTAGAACTGCATTATCGGGAATAAATGTCTATGTGAATCTTTTTCTTTCCTTTTTTTATAATTCCTTCTCGTCCTTTGGGCTCATATTGAATATATTACAAAAGAAGATATTATCCTGGAGTGTTTTATTATAGAATGACAACAGAACCAAGTGAATAAGTTAATTTGACATTCACTTTCACAATTATATTTCCTGTTAAATGGGCCAAAGTGGATATGTTTCTGTCTATTTTCAATTCGCCAACATTGAATTGCTTCGGCTGACGAATGTCAAGGGAGTATAACAGATTTTTGAAGTCTATTTGAACAGCCGATGACTGACAAGGGAGCATTGCATTTTTTAGAATTCTCCGAAACATTTTGTCGACGCTCATCGTGAGGTATCGGGCATTAAAATCAGTCGTGTTATTCTGTGCAAGGAGGTGTTCTGTGCAATTCATCAACGCCGAATCATTGGAGACGACCGAACTTTCGTCTCGTCCTAAGCATAAATCCTTTTTAATACGCGGAGCAGAGGGAACGGAGTGCGCGTCTATGTCACCTCGGTTCAGCCCAGTCTCGCTCATCGTACTTCTGATTTTTTTTTTTGGAAACATTGTACAGTACTTTGGGTAGCTCATAGACTTGAGATGAGAAGTTATTTTTACCCTCCTTCTCTCCCTTCTTCCTTGCCTTCTCTCTCTCACTCTCTCTCTTTCACTCTCTCTCTCTCTCTCTCTTTCTCTCTCGCTCTTTGTCTGTCCCTCCGTCTCTCTCCGTTTATCTCTCTTTACCCCTTCCCTTTTTCCCTCCCCTCCTTTCTTTCCTATTTCATCTATACATATATATATTTCATTACTTTGTTTATCAATTTTTTTTCTATCAGCCGAGCACCTCTTCCCCGACACCACCTCCCCGACGCCCCCCCACCCCCCCATGCGAGCGACGGGTCCCGAGCCTCCCCGCGCCGTCCCCCAGGCCATTCTCTCTGGTGATGGAGCGCTGAAGTTTTTAATTATTGTCGATGGTTGATCATGTTTCTCGCGGTGAAGTTCGCCTTTTCCCCGCTTTGTAATTTTCCTGAGCGTGGACTAGTTTACGCCAGCGACGATATTCGGGGAGCTGGGTAAGGGGAGGAAAAAGGGGGAAGGGGGAACGTGTGGAGGAAGAAGTGGGGGAAATAAGGGGAAAGAGATAGAGAGGGGGAAAGGGAAGGGATAGGAGGAAGGGGAAGAAGGAAGAGCAGGGGGATGAGGAAAGGGGAAAGGGAGAGGGAAGAGGGAAAGAAGGTAAAAGGGGAAGGGGAAGGGGAAGGAGGAAGGTTGGGGGATTAGGAAAGGGGGGAAGGATAGGGAGGAGGGAAAGAAGATAAAAGAGGAAGGAGAAGGAGGAAAGGGATAGGGACGACGTTCGGGGAGCTGGGGTAAGGGGAGGAAAAATGGGGAAGGGGGAACGTGTGGAGGAAGAAGTGGGTGAAATAAGGGGAAAGAGATAGGGAGGGGGAGAGGGAAGGGGAAGGAGGAAGGGTTGGGGGATGAGGAAAGGGGAAAGGGATAGGAAAAAGGGAAAGAAGGTAAAAGAGGAAGGAGAAGGAGGAAAGGGTAAAGGGATAGGGAGGAGGGAAAGAAGGTAAAAAGGGGAATGGGAAGGAGGAAAGGGGGAAGGGATAGGGAGGAGGGAAAAAAGGGGAAGTGGGAAGGGGAAGGAGGAAGGGTAAGGGGATGAGGAGAGGGGAAAGGTGTGGAGCAGGAACGGTGAGGGAAGGAGGAAAGGGGAGAGAAATAGGGAAGGGGAAAGGAAGGGAAAGGGAGAAGGAAGATAGAACGGAAAGAGGGAAGTGGAAGACGGAAGTGAGGAGGGGAGAGAAACAGGAGGGGGGGGGGGAGAAGGGACAAATAGGAAGAGAAAGTAAGAGAAAAGAGGGTGAAAGAAAAGGGAAATGAAAGCGGAGGGAGGGAGGGGGAGCAAGAAGGTGAAAAGAAGAAGCGGGAAAGGAAAAGAGGGGGCGGAGAGGTGGAGAAGAAAGAAAGAAAAAGAAAGGGGGCAGGTGGAGAAACGGGAAAAGAAAAGGGGGTGGCAGGTGGAGGAGAATGAAGGGAAAAGAAAGGGAGGAGGTGGGAGAAGCGGGTAAGTAGTGAAATGGAAAGGAAGACCTTAGTTATGTCTTGTTTATGTTCTCGACTACATAACAAAGGGAGATGAAAGGGGGGGGGGCGAGTTGCTCCTGCGCCCCTCCGGATGTTTACACGCTCAACTGGAATGGGAAGGAGAGACATCGACGGAGGAGGAGGGGACGGGGAGGAGGAGAAGGAGGAAGAGGATGAGGAGGAGGACGAGGAGGATGAGGATGAGGGGAAGAATGAGGGGAAGGAAGAGGGGATAAGGAGGGGGAGGAAGAGAAAGCGGAGGTGGAGGGGGAAAAGAGGGAGGAGGAGGAGGAGGAGGAAGAGTAAGAGGAGGAGGAGGAAGAGTAAGAGGAGGAGGAGGTGGAAAAGAAGGAGGGGAAGGAGAAGGAGAAGAGGGAAGTGCAGGAGGATGAGGAAGAAGAGTAGGGGGAAGAGGAGGAAGAGTAGTAGAAGTAGTAGTAGGAGGAGGAGGAGGAGAAAGAGGAGGAGTAGGAAGAGGATGAGGAGGATGAGAATGAACATGAGGAGTATGAGGAGGAGGATGGGGAGGAGGTGATAGAGAGGCAGAGAAGAAAAACTGGGAGAGGAAACGGCGGAGGAAGAGGAAGAAAAAGAGGAGGAGAGAAGGAGGAGGAGAAATCGGAAAAAAGGAGAAGAGACAACAGAAGGAAGAAGGAAGTGGAGCAAGAGGAGAACCCGGAGAGAGAGGAGGAGGAGGGGAAGGTCAACATTCTGAGCTAATTACGTAGAAATGAATTTTATTACAGTTATAAATACCGGCAGGGCAAGACAGAGCGTGTATGAATTTCTGATGAAGCTTGCGAGATGGAGCTCGGTTTCTTTGTCTTGAGCTTCTTCTTCTTCTCTATTTTGTGTTCACCTTTTCTCTGCCACTTCGTTTGTTGTTCCTATGTTAGTTTTTTTTACGGGACGTGTAGTCAGCGGCGGAAAACAACCACAAAATTCACATAGCGTAAAAGCTTGTTGCAAGATAAGACAATTTTTGAAATCTTCCCTTTCTTTCATTCTGTTTTGAATATTTGTTTTATTTTTGATTAATAAATATTTTTGTGTTTAGCTCCTTCTCTGCATTTTGTCAGTTTAATATTTATTCTTATTTTTACTTCTCATCGTTTCTCCCTTTCTCTCCTTACGCGTCTCCTTTTCTATTTCCCAGAAAAGGAGACGAAAAGCCAAGCAGAAACCACCTTTAGCACATTCGAAATCCTCGGAAGATCCGCAACTATCTTTATTTTTCTATTTACGCAAGTTTTCCCTTAGACGAGAATTTCCTGTCTACCCGAGAAAAATTTGCCCCGAGAATAATCAACCCGATTAAGAGTGTGTTCATTTAGTCTGCTTTTCTCTTGTTCTTTCCGATGTCTTACTGGCGAGGAAAGGCCGATGTGGAATGAATTCCTGAAAGACTATACGGACATGACCAGAACGCTATGCACTATTCACTGTGGCCTGGACTGATGATTGTCCATTCACTCTTTTTTCTCAGTGAGTTACAGTTTATAATTCGATCTTGAATGCCGCGAGAGAAACCGTTCCCGATTTTAGTCCCGAGTGGCATTCATGATGCAAGCGCCACGAAGAGGGTCAGCGATGGTGAGGCAAAACCGCATTTACGAGAAACTGCAGTTATTTCAGTGCGGTCGCTCAGCTTCACCGTGGATGCTTCGTTAAGCACAACCTAATGCAAGCGTGGCGGTGAGGTGTGGGGAAGATGATATATCAGGCCAATGGAGAGGTTGTTTAAAAGGATGCGTTATCTAGCGGGCCTGACTGCCTCAGAAAATCTACCTCAGAGCGATTTCCATAGGCCTGGGACACCTTAACACCGCCCCTCATCTACCTTCTATCGAGACAACAGGAATTTCTAGCGAGAATTTGTTTTGTTTTTGAGTCAGCTCCCCGCGGGGTTGTATATCCACCTTAGCCTCTTTCTCTCCACCGGTTCCAACATTCACATTACTGAGTTTCCTCTTACCCCCCCCCCCCCCCCGCTCCTCTGACGCTCCAAGGAAATGTTCCGTCATAAAACTCTCTCGGGAGACAGGAATGTTCAATTGCACGAATTGGACATTTGTTTTAACTGGTTTACGCCGTATCCCCTGAAACTTCCACTGGTGCGTTTTTTTGTCTCGGTGATAAAAGAGTTTTCGCCAGAACGTGATACTATAGAATCGTTGTGGTTTATAAATACTTCAAAGTCGGGAGGGAGAAAAAACAACGAAAGACTTTTTCGTGGACCCCCGTTCGGTTATTTTGATAGAAGTGACACGCTGTACAATATTCAGGAAGCCAAACTTTTTTGTTCAGAGCTCTTTCGCTTTTCAGATAAATGCTGTTGTTTTTTACTATTCCACTGCAACAGATGCAAGTTGTTTGGAAAACTGTTGTACATTTACCGTAATCCTAAATCTATTACTTGCAAATCTATTATAAA
>NC_091553.1:31501985-31509485 GCF_042767895.1 Penaeus vannamei
GAACCACTTCCACGCAATAAAGTTCCGCTGATTTAACTTCATCCGCAGTTGGATTCTTGAACATTCCTTTTAATGATTTCATTTTGAAAACATTGATGATTCTGCTGTAGTCCGTAAAAATTTATTGCAGTTACCAAATCTATGAATGTTAATGACCCAAGACTCCTCTTTTGTTACAGTACGAACACTCCTTCTCAAAGTTGCCTTATCTGGTATTTCCACAGAACATTTTTGACTGATTGGCCACTGACAAATGGGAAGTTTCATATACTCGGCTCCGTTGTGCCACACTTGAGTCTTTTTGTAATTCTCCAGGAGGGGTGACCCGAGTGGTGTAATCAGCCAGGTTATTGTCCGGGTTTGAATTTGAGAAACTCACTGCTACAAATGTTTGGAATTTTAATTAATCATTATTAATCTGAGATCTAAATATTTCTGAGTCAGTAACATGAATTATTCTATCAAACAAATTTAATTTCCTTTATTATTGTATTTCTCAATCTGGAAGCAAGCCAATACTGCAGCACACAATTCCAATCTGGGTAGTGTAGTTTCCCTTTTTAGGTGCTAATTAACTTTTAGCAGCTAGCAGTCTTGATTTTCCACTGCCATCCATCAATTGCCATCTAATATATGCACAGCATCCGAGTGCAACTGTGCTAGCATCACAAAAAATAATCAGTGATGGATTTCCAACTGAATCTAATGGTTTTATGCATCTTGGAAATATTGTCTTCCAAATCAAACTTCCTTAGAAATAATGATCTCCAAAGAATATACATATAATCTGGCATTACATCATCCCATATGCCCAAAACTTTCTCTTCATCTACATTCAGTATATTAACTTCAGAGTTTAATTCTAATCCTCCTGGCATCACCCAGTGCTTGATGTTGAAGTTTCCTTGTAACAACAATTCTGCTTCTTGGATAAATTTACCAACCTTCTCAACCGTGGGGAGACATACAAATATATCATCAACATAAGAATTTTCAGTTAAGAGATTTCCAGCTTTTTCATATGATTTAATCATCTTAGCAGCCTGTCTTATAGCCAGTATTGATATTATTCTACTAGGTTTGTCACCGAAGGTTACCTTACTCAGGCGTATTGGTCAGGTTCTCTTTCTACTTCCGATATTCCATAAAAATCTACATAAATTCTGATATTTCAACCGAATTGTACATTTTCTAATGTCGCTTACTACAGCAAATATTTCTTGCCTAAATCTCAACAAGATTCCAAACTTATTCACTAATTCATCTGGTCCTTTGACTAATATTGCATTGAGAGAATATCCTTTACAAGTTGCAGAAGCATTAAATACTATTCTCAGTGGGATTGATTTAGAATTGGGGTTATTCACTTCTTGGTGGGGTTATATAGAATACTAACCCTTTGTATGCTCGGTCTTCTTGTGCAAATAGTTTACGAGCAACCCTTCGTTCAATCATATCCTGGATATGATCTACCTATATACTCTTTCCCCACTTTTTTTTCCAGTCTGTAACTTTTAGTCTAGCATAGGCAAAAACATAATTATTAGGCAATACTGAGGGATCGACCAAAAAATAGAAACTGAGCATTTTCCACATGCACAACCTCCACATGTGGGATAACATTGTATCCCTAATCCATCTATAGTAAAAAAATAATTGAAATATTTCTCAAGTTTACAAAGTGGTGTTATCTATTCTCCTTACTGGGATAGAAACTGACATGATTAACTGCAAGAGTAATTCCTTTAAGTTTATTTTCTCTATCAAATCCACAAGAACCCCGTATACAATAACCAAATTGGTTTTTTCATGAATTGTAAGTTACCTGCAGTTTTCACCAGAACTGGAATTAAACAAGCATAGTCTGCTCCCACCAGAAATTCCAGTTTTCCTGAAAGTCTTGCTAAATCTAATTCTTTTACTCCAAGAACTTTGGCCAACAGGGGTACATTTACTTTTGTCACTGGGGAAGAAATCTCCGATATTCCACAAGCCTCTATTTGCCACCAGTTTTCTTCTAAATCCATAACAGGTACTTTGTACAGCTTAGTTTTTATATTTTCTGTTACATTGCCAACTTAATTACACAAATTCAAGTCCACCTTTAAATCATAATCTATTAGCCATTCTGTGAGTGATGAGGGATAAATTTGATCCTGAATCCCACAAAATTGGGATATCCATCCCTTTACTTCTTATATAACAGAGAATTAAAAACACATTTTTTTTTTTAGTCTTTAAACTATTATTTACCACATTTATATTAGCATCAGTATTTCTGTCTAAGGCATCATGTATCAGAGGGTGATGGAATCTTTTGCAGACTTTACCCCTTCAATTAATTTCATCACATATTTTATCTGTGCAATCTCTGCTTAAGTGGCCTACTCTGAGACATATATAGCACACACCACGAGAACTCAAGTTGCTAAGCTTATCACTTCCACTCGCATTCAAAAAATTCTTACACTCATCAATGTTACGTCCATTTGCCATGTGATACCAGCATTTATATGGTAGATTCATAGACTCTCTCTGAGTATTTGTGATATTTCCTTAATAAAAAAAAAAAAAAAAAATACTATTCATAAATTCATTAACTTTTCCATATCTCTCCTGATCCTCTTTAATTTCTTTTATAGTGTATGTCGTCTTGTTGATCTAAATTTTCTTCAAAATACACATTATGAGATTGTGCTTTGGAAGTCATGTGATATTTTAAATGTCTGAGTAATGTATGATTTTTCTTTCCCTTGCCAAAATTTAATCAAATATGGGAAAGCATCTTTCTCATCTAAAGTCTGATATTTCATCACTCATTCCCTTCTTAAGTGATCAGGCAATAAATTTTCAATCATTCTAAAATTGGTCACATTATTTAGTTCAGATTCTAACCCTATTTTTTCAAATCCAAACAACATCTTTCTACAATATTACAAATTCCACAAATCTTTTCCCTGAATAATCCTGTGTTGGTTTAATTTGTTTAAGTTCTTGCAACACAGCTCCCAGAATGTGAGCTTTGTAACCATACTTTTCTGTGAGACGAGCTATCATCTCATGATTATCCTCTACCCTCGTACAACTTCCAAAGCACTCCCTCGGAGACATTTCAGTAAAACATATGGATCCTCATCATAAATGGGAAGAACAATTCTGTCATAATTAGATTTGAAGGTTGGCCATTCTCTTATTTTACCTTCAAATGTGGGTGGCTCCACAGCCTTTAGTTTGAATTTTTCACGAGTTTTACCTTCATTTTCTATGTCAACCAATTTAGAGAAATTCCAATATGTCTTTTCCCACAGTTTGCATATATCTGACACATGGATTTAATTGATCATCATAATCAGAATCTGTAGGACTTAATGCATTTATTAAACAATCATTAAACTCTTCTACGTCTTTGAAGCAACTTTCTATTTCCGTCCATAAAAGTTTCTGTCTCTACGTTACTTGGATCACACCGTTCTTTAAAAATATTAACTTTTCTACTCAGCTTTCGCTCTGCTGTAGTTCTCTTCCTCTTCAACTCCGTTAAACTTCCGTTAAACTTGGTGAAGAAGTGTCTCCTTCCTTGTCCTTCTTCTACTCTCCTTTGATTACTCCTTCACCTTGCCATACTGTCTCGATACTGCGATGTTAAGTTGTACGAGTCACTTGAAGGATGCAGAAAAGTCCATGATGAGCATCATACTTTATTCATTAATTCAGTAAGATCATAGATCACCACTGGACTTGTGTAAGGAAGGTTATCTAAATCTTACATATATTCACACATTCTTTTTAACATAAATCTCTTTCCTTTCCTTAGCACAAAAGTTTCCAGAGATACATGTGTATCTTTTGCACTGGTTACATTATGTCTCTTTAATTAACATAGTCCATAATTCTAAATCAAAGTTTCAGATTCCCAAAGGTTCCTGTCACCATGTGTTTCTGTTTTCTCCTGGTCTCCTCTACCCATAATCCCTCACAATAACAAAAAAGAAACGAGAAGCTTCTGTTTGTTTTTACAAATGTAAACTTAAGAGAACAAAACTAAAACATCTGCAATTTTCTTATAAAATATAATTTCTTATTATTAATAATACAGATTCTTTGATTTTAGACGTTGTGTTCGTTGCTGTTGTAACCGTTCGCTTATTCACACATACATATCGAATACCTGCTCTAATCCTTAACCCACCTACATATCACCTCTACAAGAAATTCACTCAAGGATTTTAAATTATACTAAGTGCCATACAATTGATATCTGATTCTAATTCGCTTTAATGACCTCTGTCAGTGTCCTTAGTAATACTGGAATTTATGGTTCTTTAGTTTTAAGGTATTGGTGAATGTGTTACATATAACTAACTGATGGAGTCGATCCTGTTGCAGTAAGGGTTATGCACTGCAGACACCATGCTTTATGCTTACAAAAGTTATTATTATGGCAAGTTAATTTTCAGCCGGCGCATGGCCGTAAAAACTGGAATTGCGCCCCGCCGCATGGAAAGTCTGCTAAGAAGGAATCGTGCCCACTGCACGGATTATTTACTCTCATGTTCATACAATGCTTATGGTTCGAGATGCATGTGTCTGAATCATTACTACTAGCTTATTAGAAGATATAGAATTCTTGCTCATAATTTTTTTTCTCTATGATATGATGGTACTCAACTTGTTAATCCTAACAAATCTTAGTGTTTAACAACTCGTGTGACACGTTTCCTTTCTCATGACAAATGTTCTTATTATGCCCTCAATCTTCTGATATGTTTGTAAGGTTACTAACAAGTAACTTAGCATCCTCCTCCTTAGCCCTTTTACTGGCCTGGTACACTTACATATCAGACCCTGAAGATGATGTGACCCTCCTCGATACACCTACACCATGCCACGCGACGACTTGTAGAAGCCTAGCAGAGCCAGCCGCCAGACGCATCATCGGTGCATAAGACGTTGCAGACGGCTCAAGGATGAGCCTCACTTTCTCCTAAGCAAGCAAAACGCCCTCGCAAGGAATAGTTGCATAAAAGGACGTCTCATCAGACAACAGGGGCAGACCGGCAGAACAACGGAGAACAAGAGGCAGATGCAGAACAGAGCAGGGAGAGACAGGGACAGACGATGGTCTCGCTCGTCACCGTTTCGTCCTCGGCACCCGGGGCACGGGTCTCATGGTCACAAGTTCACCTCCTCAATAACCCCTCCAGCAAAGACGCCTTTCATTCACCTGCTCTACGCCCCCACCCTCTTTGACATATTACCTTGACACACACACACACACACACACACACACACACACACACACACACACACACACACACACACACACACACACACACACACACACACATATATATATATGTATGTATGTATTTATATTATATGCATTTACATATATACATAAATGTATATATATATATATATATATATATATATATATATATATATATATATATATATATATATATATATAGAGAGAGAGAGAGAGAGAGAGAGAGAGAGAGAGAGGGAAAGAGAGAGAGACAGACAAAAACAGAGAGAGAGAGAGAGAGACAGACAGACAGACAGACAGAGACGGGGAGAGATATCGACAGACAGACAGACAGACAGACAGAGACGGGGAAAGATATCGACAGACAGACAGAGTGAGAGTGAGAGTGAGAGAGAGAGAAAGAGACGGACATAGATAGACAGACAGACAGGGAGAAAGGCAAAGAGACTGATAGGCAGACACATAGACAGACACAGAAATAGATAGAACAGATAGATGCACAGATGGATAGAGAGAGAGAGAAAGGGGGGGAGGAGGAGGAAGAGAGAGAGAGATGGACATAGACAGACAGAGAGAAAGGCAAAGAGATAGATAGGCAGACACATAGATAGGCAGACACAGAAACAGATAGAGCAGATAGATAAACAGATGGATAGAGAGAGCGAAAGGGGGAGGAGGAAGAGAGAGAGAGAGAGAGAGATTGGGAGTAAGAGAGAGAGAGAGAGAGAGAGAGAGAGAGAGAGAGAGAGAGAGAGAGAGAGAGAGAGAGAGAGAGAGAGAGAGAGAGAGAGAGAGAGAGATTGGGAGTAAGAGAGAGAGAGAGAGAGAGAGAGAGAGAGAGAGAGAGAGGCAGAGAAAGAGAGAAAGAAAGAGAGAGAGAGAGAGAGAGAGAGAGAGAGAGAGAGACACTGAATTAGTGTGGGGCGAGAGAGTGAGAAAGAGAACCATTCCCATTTGCAAATGCACCAGTGGCAGGGATGAAGCTAACATACTCAGGCACTCCCAGTTATATAACGTAATTGCAAGCTTGGTGGCTCACACTGTCACATTCATACTCCAGGTTGATATGTGAAACGCCGATTTATCAGACATATCAAGATCAAACCATTTGCCTCCCTTGCAGGACTGAATGTCAGGGAACATGAATGACTGGTCCATGTTACATTGCTACTGCAGACATTCAGTTTACCATATAGCCCTTTGTCTTTCTGCGATCTTATCTATAGCACTTTTCAGTGTATTTACTCATCTGGAAGCAGTTTGCTTGATTGTAATCATAAGACAGGGCGTAGTCGAATAAATGGTGTTGTAGGAAGTCAGGTTGAAAACTAATTAGAGGAAGAGAAAGGAGAAACAGAATGAATAAACTTGGGTTGTGTAAACTAAGAAAAAAATCGAGATTCACAGAAATCCTCATTGTTTTAACTGCAACGATACACCCGAGAGTGTTTCATAACTGACCGAGCAAGACAAAGGAAGAGAACCGAGTCACTCCGAAACGACCAAGACGAGGAAAACGCCGTGAAAAGCGGAGGCAGAAGGAACTGCCGTCGTGTCTTCATCTCTCCAGCTGTTACAACTCTCGTCTGACGTTTCAGGGAAGCGTTATCCCTTCCAGCGGACAGGAATGGGCGCCGCGCGAAACATACTTGTGTTTTAACTACTTTGTTGCACACTCAGGGTTGCAAATACAAGCTAGGATATGGTATTAGGTCGTGTTACGTGTGTGATTTTTTTGTGTGCGCAGAGTGGTTATGTTTTTGTCTGTATTATGAGGTATTTTCGTTGCACTGTTGCATGCGGTGTTCGTGGCAGCCGGATGATGATAACATTTTCATTTTTCTTTTCCTTCTTCTTTAGCTCTAAAACTTTCTGACTCTCTCTCCCTCTTCCTCCGTCTGTCTATCTGTCTAGCTGTTTGTCTGTTTCTCTATCTCTTTCTCTCTCCCACTCTTCCCTCCTCCCTCTCAGTCTCTCTTGCTCTCTCGCTATCTTTCTTCCTCTCACTCACACACTCGCTCACACACACAGACGCACATTTCTTATCATCATTTTTGCTTGCTTTCTTTGTTCTCTTGCCTCCGCCTTGATGAGAAGTTCGTTTGTTACCTAATAATAAAAAAGAGTGTTTTTCGATAGCTCTTCGAGGGCGCGCAGGCTTTTCCCGCCCTCGTCCTTTCCAACAACTAAGAATGAAAGCAGACGCGGGCCTTTGTGAGGGCGGCCGGAGT
>NC_091553.1:31514485-31519485 GCF_042767895.1 Penaeus vannamei
ACATACACACAAACACACACACACACACACACACAAACACACACACAAACACACGCGCGCTCACACACACACACACAAACATACGCGCGCTCTCACACACACACACACGCACTTCCACTGCATCCGGATAAACTGGGCCATAAACCTCAAAGGCTGTCGTCAGATCCACTGCATGGAAATGTACATTATTTCTCCTACTTTATTTCTCCTTGTTTTCATTCTAGTTTTGGGTGATATACATATATACTTGACATGCTTATTTGGTCTTGTATTCATTGCATATGTAAAGTCTCCATGATAAATGTATTAAGTGAATATCATTTGAATTATTATTTTCATATTTTTCCACCCAAAATCGACCTCAAATCCACCTCATTCACAGATGACTATTTTTCGTACTCAAAAGCATAATCACATATAAACAAGAAAACGAAGTGTTTTTTTTTTCTTTTTAAAAGTGAAATAAATATTGTACTCAACAATCAAATGCTAAATAAATATACAACTAATTTACATCAATCACTTAGAGGAGGAAGAAGAAGAAGAAGAAGAAGAAGAAGAAGAAGAAGAAGAAGAAGAAAACGAAAAATAATAGAAAAAGGAAAAGAAAAAGAAAAAGAAAAGGAAAAGAAAAAAGAAAAACAGAAAGAGAAAAAATGTATCTATCTATATCTATGTCTGTCTATCTATCTATATACAAACAATACGCGCATGAAGTCTCCATTTATAATCATCCTCGAAGACTCACTCTCTCTCTCTTTCTCTGCCTCTCTCTCTCTCTCTCTCTGCCTCTCTCTCTCTCTCTGCCTCTCTCTCTCTCTCTGTGTCTCTCTCTCTTTCTCTTCTCTCTCTCTCTCTCTCTCTCTCTCTCTCTCTGCCTCTCTCTCTCTCTCTGTCTGTGTCTCTCTCTCTTTCTCTTTCTTTCTCTTTCTCTCTCTCTCTCTCTCTCTCTCTCTCTCTCTCTCTCTCTCTCTCTCTCTCTCTCTCTCTCTCTCTCTCTCTCTCTCTCTCTCTCTCTCGCTGTTGAGAATTCCACATTAGTTGGCAAGGAAGTTGGATCCCGGCTGCAGTCCCCGTGGGAGTGGGTGGGAGAAATTGCCAAGGTTGGGCGCGATGATGAGAAAGCGGGGATGGCGATAAAGAACGGTGATTAATGAAGCAGGAGTGTTAAATGGCGTGTGAAAGGTGCGAAGGATAAACAAGAGACGAAGAAAAAAGAAGTAGAAATATTGTCAGGTTTAAGGGTTGATATCCTTACCATATGTATGTATATATATATATATATATATATATATATATATATATATATATATATATATATATATATATGTATATATATATATATATATATATATATATATATATATATATATATATATATATATATATATATATATATTTCTATTTAATTTCCTTGGAAACTGGCACTACTAAAACAACACAACACAAACATCAAACCACATACCACAAGATTAAGCTTAAGCTTAAGAATAAATACACATAATAATGGAAAAAGATAATCATAACAGTGATGATAATGATGATGATGATGGTAATAGTAATAATAACAATAATGAGAAAGTTATAATAATATTAATAATAATATGAATAATGATAATAATGATGATCAAAATAATGATAACAGTAATGATAATGATAATAATGATAGAGATAATGACAATGATTTGATAATAATTATTATAATAATAATAATGATAATGATGCTAATAATACTAACGCTAATAGAATGATCATAATAATAATGATAATTATAACAAGGATATTTTTAACGATTATGATAATAATAATCATGATAATGATAATGATAATGAAAACAATGATAATGATAATGATAATAATGGTGATAATGATAATGATAATAACAATGATAATGATAATAATGGTGAAAAATAATAATGATAATGATAATGATAATGATTATGATAATAGTTATTATCATTGTTATTACTATTAATTGTAACATAATGATAACACCAACAATAATAGTAATGGTTATTCATACCATCTTTATCATCATCATTTTATTCATCATATTATCATCCTTATAATCATATCATTTTATTGCTTTTATTATTATTATTATTATTATTATTATCATTATTATTATCATTATTTATTATTGTTATTATTATCATTATTATTATTATTATTATCATTATCATTTTTATTATTAATTACAATTATTATTCTTAGTAGTAATAGTATTACTATTATCATTATCATTATCGTGATTACTACTATCGTTATTCTCATAGTAATGATGATAATAATAACAATAATTATAGTGATAGTGATAATAACAATTATAATAATAATGATGATAGTAGTGATAATAATAATGATATTAATAAGGATAATAATAATAATAATAATAATAATAATAGCAACGATAACAATATTGTTACTATTGTTGTTGTTATCAATGTTTTTTTAAATTATTACTGTCATTATGATTATTGTTGTTGCTGTTATTATTATCGTTATTATCATTATTACTATAGTCATTATTATTAATACTATTACCATTATCAACATCATTATTACTTTCATTCTATCATCACCATCATCATTTTCATCATTGTTATTATTTTATTGTTATCATTATCATTACCATTATTATTATTATTATTATTATTATTATTATTATTATTATTATTATCTTTATTATCATTATTATCATTATTATCATTATTATTATTATTATTATTATTATTATTATTATTATTATTATTATTATGATCATTGGTATCATCATATCATATCATGTTATCCTTGTTATCATTATTGTTATTAACTTTATTGTTATGATTTTCATCACCATCATTATCATTAATAGCATTTTTACTGTTAATACTATTTTTATTATCATTATCATTATCATTACTATTATTATCATTATCACCATTATTATCCACACTATTAGTAGTAGTAGTAGTAGCAGTGTTTGTATCGTTACTAATAGTATTATCATCACCATTATCATTATCGTTACTATGATTATTACTATCACACAGTGGTAGGAATATTATTTCATTATTGATATTGTTATTATCATGATTATTGTTATCATTATGATTATTACTATCACTGTAATTATCATTTGTCATTGTCATATCAGTATAATTATCATTATCATTAATGTTTTTATTATATAGTGTTGTTCTTGTTATTTTGATTGTTATGAATGTTATTACCTTATAATCATAATCTTTATTTGTATTTTCCTTTCTTCCTTTTCTTGTTTCTTATCATATATTATTACTAAACATGTTGATCACTATTACGTTTCATTTGCCAACATCTAACTTCCAGTGCATTGCTATTCATTCCATACAAAGGTGATCGTATTAAAGTCTCACTCTTGATATTAGGGCTAATAAAGGCATGGAAACCCAATAATGGGATTTTTAAGGAAGTATTCTCGGTTTCATAATGGGAGTTGGAAGGCTTCGTTATTTGCATAGACTCATCGTGTAACAGATCGAGATGGGGATGATTTTTTTCTTCAGTAATATGGGTTAGGGTTTTCATATTGGGAAAAGTGGAATGGAGTAGGTCTGTTTGCTTTCCTTTCAGAGATATGGGGATAGTAGATCGTCCTCATAGAATATGATTTGAATTCTCTCTCTCTCTCTCTCTCTCTCTCTCTCTCTCTCTCTCTCTCTCTCTCTCTCTCTCTCTCTCTCTCTCTCTCTCTCTCTCTCTCTCTCTCTCCCTTTGCCAGACTGTCTCTGCCTGTCTGTTTGTGTGTGATTTTTCTCTCTACTTGTTTGTCTTCTCTCTCTCTCTCTCTTTCACTTCTTTTTATGTCGGTCCGCCAGTCCTATTTATCTGTCTATGTCTCTCTTTCCATTTGTCTAATTGTCTGCCTGCGTATTTTGGCTGTCAGTATCTCTATCTGTCTGTCTGTCTCTCCTTTTCTCTGTCTCTCATTCTCTCCCTTTTCCTATCTGTCTGTCTCTCTTTCCTCTCTCTCCTTTTATCTGTTTGTGTGCTTGTCTGTCTGTCTTCTACTCTCTCTCTCTCTTCCTTTGTCTGACTGCATCTCTCTTTCTCTCTCCTTCTCCCTTTGTCTGTCTGTCTGGTTGTCTCTCTCCCTTTATTCTGTCTTTGAGCCTACCTGACTGCCTGGCAGTGTTTGTCTGTCTGCCATTATATCTCTCTGCCACTCTGTTTCTCTCTTTCTCCCCCTTTGTCTGTCTGTCTGTCTGTCTCTCCCTTTGTCTCTGTCTCCTACTATCCTTCTGTCTTTAAGTCTCTCTTTCCTTTTACCTATCTGTCTGTCTGTCTCTATAATGCCTCTCTTCTCTCCCTCTGTATCTGGTTCTTTCTCTTTTTCCTTTCTCGCTGTCTCTCTCTCTGTTTCTCTCTTTTCCTCTTTCACTCTCTCTCTCCTCCCCCCCTCTCTCTCTCTCACATACAATTCATTCAGAAAAAAACAGCGAGGCGAACAAAAGGCCAAAACAAAAATCCGAGAGCGAGAGAAAAGGGAGAATCGAGCAACAGCCTTTGTTACCGCTGAAAGTACAATCCCGCAGTTGGCCCGTGAGAATGCCGCTCTGTGTGGATTCCTTGCAGCTTCTCTCTCTCTCGCCCTGCCTTCAGATACCCCCCATTTCGAAGACTAAACACTCCCCCCCTCGCCCTGGAAGACGGCAGAGAGCAATACCAGAGCGAGAACCATTTCTGTCGGCCTGAGTTGTATGTGGCTGCACTTAATGTCGGCGACAGTGAGGAGGCGCGAAAACTTATATATCTATCTGTCCGGATGAGAACTCGGAGGGAACGCGTAGAGATGCATTCTTGCTTCTTGTTCTTTTTTTTTTCTTCCTTCTCTCTTTTTCTCTCTCTTTCGGTTTCTCTCGCTATCTCTCTCTCTCTCGGTCTCGGTCTCTCGGTCTCTCTTTCGGTCTCTCTCTCTCTCTCTCTCTCTGTCTGTCTCGGTCTCTCTCTCTCTCTCTTTCGGTCTCTCTCTCTCT
>NC_091553.1:31526985-31529485 GCF_042767895.1 Penaeus vannamei
GGGAAGGAAATGAGGGAGGAGGGGAACAAAAAGAAGAGCGAGGGGGAGGGAGGGAGAGGGAGGAAAATGAGGGAGGATGGGAACAAAAAGAAGAGAGGGAGACGGAGGGAGAGGGAGGAAAATGAGGGAGGATGGGAACAAAAAGAAGAGAGGGACAAGAGAGGGAGACGGAGGGAGAGGGAGAGGGAGATAAAAGGAGAGAGAGAGATAGAGGGAAGAAGGATAAGACCTGCTGCAGCGCCTGGAAAGCAATACTTTTTCTATGGTCGATCTCCCTCAGAGGATAGGCCATAGGGAGGGAAGAGAGGGAGGGTGGGAACAAATAGAGGAGAGGGGGAAGAGAAAGACACGAAGGAAGAGGGAGATGGAGAGAAAAGGAGAGAGAGAAATAGAGGGAAGAAGGATAAGACCTGATGGAGCGCCTGGTAAGCAATGCCTTTTCTACGGTCTATCTCCCTCAGAGGGTGAGGAGGGTGGGAAGAGAGGGAGGATGGGAACAAAGAGAGGAGAAGGAGAGAGAAAGAGGGAGAGGGAGAGAAGAAGACTTGATGGAACGTCTGGTAAGCAATACCATTTCCACGGTCTATCTTTCTCAGAGAGTGAGGCAGATAGATAGATAGATAGATAGATTGATAGAGATAGATAGATAGATAGATAGATAGATAGAGATAGATATATAGATAGAGACAGATAGATAGATAGACATATATATATATATATATATATATATATATATATATATATATATATATATATATATATATATATAGAGAGAGAGAGAGAGAGAGAGAGAGAGAGAGAGAGAGAGAGAGAAATAGACTGTTAAATAGATATTGTAATGTGAAGAACAGTTAGTTGTCAGGACGGAGGCTCAGAGATACAAAAGGTAAAACATGCAACATTCATTAATAGAAAGCTGAACAAAACGGTGACTCAACTCTGGCAAATGACTAAAAACAAGACAAAACTTAGTGGCATTAAAACCAAAGGAAATCATAAATAGATTAAATTAGATGAGAATTTAGTTAAAAAGGAAAAGACTATAAAACTGAAACAACACTTAAATGATTAAAAAGAGAACCGAGTGTTATTAAATTAATAAAACACAAACAAGAGACATAGAAATAACTTATATAAGATAAAAATAACACAAAAAACAACAATAGAAGATTAATATACTAAACGAACATAAAAGACTACGACGTTCCATCAAAATATCTCAAAATTAACCAAAAGAAAACAAAGCATATTCAAATAATCAAAACCTTACCTCCATTGGCCATAAACAAAACTTAACTTGCAATTTGAACAGAGACTCGCTGGGCATTGCAAATATCAGCATCGGTTCCAGAGATCGAACGCGAATTGCAAAAATAATGACACTTCTTCATGGGCGAGTCTCGGGTTCGTTGTTCGTTACAAAAATAACCTCTAGATTTTTGAAAATGTTTGGCCTTACAATATTAAATTAAAAATTAGTAGAATAAAAACATACATATACGATAAAAAGAAACAATAACAGAATAAGATAAAATAGATAGATAAATCAAGCTGGTTAAAACGGTTATTGTCTGGAAAAAGTAGTTAAAACTTGCGGAAAACGTGGTTTTACTGCTCCTTGCCGGGAACAAGATTGAAATCTAGGAGGCGCTACCAATTTTTAGAGTAACTCCCTTAAAACACACACATATAAATATATCTATACATATATTCATACACACACACACAGATACACACACAGACACACACACACACACATATACATATATATATATATATATATATATATATATATATATATATATATATATATATATGTATATATATATATATATATACATACATATATATATATATATATATATATATATATATATATATATATATATATATACATATATATACATACATACATATGTATATATATACACACACACACACACACACACACACACACACACACATATATATATATATATATATATATATATATATATATATATATATATATATATATATATATATATATATATATATATATATATATATATATACACAAATATACACAGATATGTGTGTGTGTGTTTTGTGTATGCGTGCGTGTTTATCTGTGTGTATGCGTTAGTGTGTGTGTATGTGTGTGTGTGTGTATGTGTGTGTGTGTGTATGTGTGTCAAATATGCATGATTCAAACCAAATGCCACTGAAAGAAGAAAGTACGAACGAAAGTAAGACGACAGGAAAAAAAAGAGAGAAAGAGAAACTAAAAGAAGAAAACCAACCTCGCGCCGCCCGCCGCCCGCGCCTCCTTCCCGCGCCCTGCGTCGCCCCTTCAGCGCCTCGTCACAACAGCCTTCCCGATGCAGATGGCCTGTCAACAGAGCGTTTCCCGCCGTCGTGTTAATTGCTTAGAAGCTTCTCGGTGTCTTCTTCACGTAGGCGGTCGTTTACGCGTTCCGGGTCTGTTTTTCTTGCCGTTGTCTCCCTCCAAGAGGCTTAG
>NC_091553.1:31546985-31554485 GCF_042767895.1 Penaeus vannamei
GTTCCAAAACTCTCACCAAAAAGGCCCATCATTGCTCTCTGATATTCAACATACCCAGTTCAGACTTCCCAAAGCCTACGCCACCCAGGGTAAGGTCTTCAAAAATATCCCGAGGAACGAGGAACGAGTCGTCCAACAGCCTAGACATTGTGTGTTGCTAGATTTATTCATGTCTTATGCCGCTTGGGTCATGTACCACTTGTAGGCGGTCCCTGTATTTGTTAATCGGAGTACCTGTTCGCGTTTGGGTTTTTATGGTATGAATGGCTGTGTTTGCTGTTTTTTTTTGTTTTTTCTTGTTTTTTTTTTCTTTTTTTATTTCCGAGTTTTCGTTCACTTTTCTATTAATATCCTCTCTCTGTTTCACCTTTATTTTGCCTTTCTTTTTCACCTTTATTTTGTCTCTGTCTATGTTTTCCCTTTTTTTGTCTCTTTCACCATTCCCTTGTATCTCTCTGTTTCATCTTTCCTTTGTCTCTCTGTTTCACCATTCCTTTCTATCTCTCTCTCTCTTGGAACCAATTACGGCGAAAATATAAGAAATGTTTCCAACCAAAAGACTTAAAACAAAGAAATATCAATGACATCAGGCGTATAAACATAAGCCCAACACGATATTTCAATCACATATGATATTAGTGTTATGTGTAATTTTGTTCCACTAGCATTGTACAATATCTATGTTCATAGCATCCTATTACAGTGTATAAACACCTTATATGTAAAGGGAATACCCAATGTAATTAATGTAATAAAGTATTTAAACTTGAATTTGAATTAGAACTCCCTCCCCCTCCCTCTCTCTCTCTGTTTCACCTTTCCTTAGTCTTTCTCTCTCCACCTTTTTTCTCTTTAATTCCTCCTTTCTCTCTCTCTGCCCTTCCCCTCTCTCTTTGTCTTTCAATCTTATCAACGATTTTTGTAACAATGGACTCTGAAATTGCTTTAGACTTTTGTTTGCAATTCTTTCCCAGGACAAACAATGCAAAGTAATTTTCTAGGTAACTGAGGCATATAGATAGTCAAATGATTTCCAATGCTGGACAAAATGATATACAAATAGCACTACAAGTGAAATGTACGTATGAGCATGGCGGACATCAGAATTTTAAAATCATTTTCATATTATGTAAATTTACGTATGCAAAATGGACAACGCTTGGATGGACGTACCATAGTCACGCATGCGTACACATACACACACACACAGACACACACACACACACACATTCACAAACACACAAACTTACACACACACACACACACACATACACAAACACACACACACACACACACACACAATCACACACACAAGCACACACATAATATTGAGAAATTAAAGCAGATGATTTTCTCTAGAATGGAAACCTTGTTTTTTAGACAGTAAAAACGTCGACTGTTCATCATCGTAGGTGTGTATGTGTATGAATATTTGTATATATGTATATGTATGTGTGGGTATGTTTATAAGTGTCCCTTCTTCCTCTTTCACTATCTCACCCCCTGTGTATTCATTCTCATGTACCCACCCTCACTCTCTTCTTCCTCTCTTTCCACCAGTTACCCTTTCCCTCTATCTGTTTACATTCTCTCTCTCTCTCTGTCCCTGTGTTCCGCTCCTTTCCTCTGTCGTTCTCCCCAATTCCCCTTCTTTCTCTCTCTCTCTCTCTCCCCCAACCTCCATCTTTCTTTTTCCATTCCTATTTTTCTCTTTCACTCCCGCCTACTCTTTCTCTCTCATTTTCTCCCTCTCTCTCTTCTTCACCTCTTACTCTCTCTCTCCTTCCCTCCTATTCTCTTTCTCTCCCTCACTCCCTCCTACTCTCTCCTTCCCTCCTACCCCCCTCCCTTCTATTATCTCTCTCTCCCCCTCACTCCTTCCCTTCCTACTCCCTCTCTCCTTTTTCAGCTCTCTCTCTCTCTCCCCTACTCCTACTCCCTTCTTCCTTCCTACTCCCTCCCTAGCCTCCTACTCCCTCCCTAGCCTCCTACTCCCTCCCTACCCTCCTACTCCCTCCCTAGCCTCCTACTCCCTCCCCCCTTCCTACCTCCCTCCCTCCTTTTTTTTATCTCTCTCTCTCTCTCTGCTTCCCTCCACCCGAGCCTTGAACCAGTTCCAACATCTTGCTCGTTCGGCCGGAAGAGAGGCTCGAAGTGTCCCCGAAGAACCCTTTTGCATAAAGGCTCTTCGCTCGCCAGCCAGTCTCACGGACCAGCGGCGTCTCATTCATAGCTCGCGCAGGATAAAATGCTTGACCATGGCTTGGGGGGAAATAATTTATTTTAATTGGGGGTTTTCATGGTTTTCATCAGGATTTATTGGCGTTGGTATTGTCGTTTTTATGATCATGATCATTATTGTCGCCATTGTCATTATTTTTATTATCATGATCATTATTGTCGCCATTGTCATTGTCGTTTTTATTATCATGATCCTTATTATCGCTTTTATTAGTATTATCATCATTAATGTTATTATTGTTAAAATGATAATGATAATGAAAAATTATAATGATGAAGCTAAAGATAATGATAATAGCAATGATTATAATCATGATGATTATTACTATTATCATCATTCTTATCTTTCTTATCATTATTGTTACTGATATCATTATCATTATTATTATCCATATCAATATTATTATTGTCCATATTAATATTATCATTATCAATATCATCATTATTATTGTTATTATTACTATTATAATAACAATAACGATAACAGTTATGATAGAAAACAATAACAATAGTAATAATGATTATCATTAGTACGATTATCATCGTTAATAACTTGGTTTGTTAATATCATTGTTATCCTCATTATTATTGTTAGAGCGATTATTATTATTATCATTATCATTGTTATCATTATCATCATTACAATCATTATTATTATCATCATCCTTTTTATTCTCATTATTATTATTATTATCATCCTTTTTATTCTCATTATTATTATCATTACTTACATTATTAGTATCATCATTGACATTATTACCATTGTTATCTTTATTATAATTATCATCATTATTATACCTATCAATATCATTATAATTTTCATAACTATTGTTATCTCTAATAATATTATCATCATTACTATCATTATTACTATCATCATAATTAAATTGATCATTGTTATTATCATCTTACTCATTATTATTGTTCTCATCATCAATATTATTATATCTAATATTGTCTTTATTACTGTCATCATTTCTATCATTATCATTATCATTATTGTTATTATAATTATTATTGTTATTATTATCATTATCATTATCATTATCATTATCATTATCATTATCATTATTGTTATCATTATCATTATCATTATCATTATCATTATCATTATTATTATCATTATTATTATTATTATTATTATTATTATTATTATTTTTATTATTATTATTATTATTATTATTATTATTATTATTATTATTATTATTAGTAGTAGTAGTAGTAGTAGTAGTAGTAGTAGTAGTATTGTTATTATTATCATTAATTTTATAATTAAAAAAAATCATTATCATTCTTCTCATTATTATTATTATTATTACTATTATTGTTACTATTATTATCATCACCATTATATTTGCTGTGATTCTTCTTGTTATTATTATTAATATTATCATTATTATTATCTTAATTGGTGTTACTGACATCATTATTATTTCTATGATTAACATTATTACTATCATTATTATTATTATTATTATCATTATTACCATTCTTATCATTCCTACTCTTATTCTTATCATTATTGTTATTATCATTACCTTTATTATTATTATTATCATTATTACTATTATGAATGTGATTATCATTATTATCATTATGATTATTATTGAAATTATTATCATTATCATTATCACTATTATAATTTTTATCAATGTTGCTATTGATCTTATTATCTTTGTTATTACTATCATTATCAAAATTATTGTTATTGTTATTATTATTTTTATTAGTTATCAATATTATTATTTTCTTCTTTTCATTAGTATCATTATCACAATTATTATTATAATTATCATAATAATGATAATAATAATATTATTATCATTATTATCAATATATATTCATTATTATCATTATTATTATCATTATTATTATTGTTGTTATTATTATCATTATTATTATCATCATCACTATCATTATTATTATCATTTCTATAATAGTAATGAAAATGATAATAATAATAATAATAACAGTAAATACAATCATTAACATTATTGTCGTTATTTTGGTGATGATTACTATTATTATTGCTATTATCATTATCATCATTATTGTATTTATCATCATAATTATTATTAATAATATTTTTATTATCATCAATAGTATAATTATTGTTATTATGATCATTTCTGTTATTAATGCTATATTTATTACTGATATCATGAATATCATTATCATTATCAGTATTGTTATCATTGTTGATAATAATAATAATAATAATAATAATTATTATTATTATTATTATTATCATAATTATTATTATTGTTATCATAATCATTATTGTTATTATTATCATTATCATCATTATTATTATTTTTATCTTGATCGTCATTCTATTTATCATTACTATTGTTATTATCATTATAATTTTCTTTTTATTATTTATATTACAATTATCAATGATGTCATTATTACTATGATTATCCTTATTGTTTTTATTATTATTACTACTGTTATTGTTATTCTATTTTTATCATAATCATTATAATCACCATCATCAAAATTGATTATTATCATTACTATTATTATTACTATCATAATTTCCTTTCATAATTACCGTCATTTTTATCAATGATATCATTATCAATATTGTTATCATTACTTTTACTATCAAGAATACTACTATTGTTATTGTTATTATTATTATTATTATTATTGTTGTTGTTATCATCGTTATTTTTATCAATAGTATCATAATCTTTATAATTGTTATTATCATTATCATTATTAGTAGTATGTTATTGTCATAATTATTATTACTATTATCATTATCATTCATATTAGTACCATTGATTTTAAGATTATCATTATTACTATTATAATCATTATCATATGTTGGCCTCATTATTATTTTCAGCGTGAAACTATTCTCATGAAAACTTTCATCAAACCACATTAAACGGGGAAAGCAGAAGAGCGGAAAAGCGATTGTCTATGCATGCATTCCCGCCTGTACGTATGCACGCTTACACTTAAACATTTCTTTGTTTTGTTAGACATCCGAACGCATAAATAAATATATCGATTTGTATACACAATTCCCATTACAGCATCATCCCATTCCGTTTTTCTTCTTCCCCTTGACTTCGTGTGTATCTAATTGGCAAAGATAATCAAAATTGCCGAGGCCTGAAGCGCGCTGTTCTTATCACGCACGCACACACCCATCCCAACCTCCCACGCACCATCGCCTCCACGTGATCACCATAACGCCAGAGCGAGCATGGTGTCAGGCGCCACAACACCGCCTAACGTAGAGCTGATTGCGGAGTATGGTGCAGGCCTCTCTTGCCGCGCTGGTTCCGAGAAGTGACATCAGCATCGCGGACATAAGAACCATGCAGATTGTCGCAACAGACGGCGAGACACTGAGTCACGCCATGCTATTGACAACCTTTCGGCACTCTTCACTAGAGACTATTTCCCTTGTGCACGAGTCGCGGGCGTGTTGCTGAGGAGGTGCTATCATCCTCACGAGGTGTTGGTAAGCAGGCGAGCTTGCGATCGAGGAAATCCAACCTCATATCGAGAGGACATAGCATCGAGTATAGCTAAGCCTGCGTTGTTTTTCAGTCTGTTCAACTGATTTAGTCACGTGATCTAAGAGAGATTATCGAGCGAAGTCAATAATGCCAAAGATGCGTCTGCTTAGTTGCACGCGCGCCGAACGCTACACTGAGTTTTACACCCTTGATGCGAGCACGGGAAGCCATTTCTCTGATTTAAAAGGGATGATAGGCAAAAAAAAAAAAAAAAAAAAGAAACTAAGACTTCAGATAGGAAGGTTTCGTTATTTATATAAATAAAGAAAAATACTATTGGATATATATGGAAACGATTAGGGAATGAAATTTGGCTATGTTCACACATCGATTTCTAATGTGATTTAGCAGGTACAGTACATGCGTCCATATAATATCTGTAAAATGACGAATATGTGATCATAGAATTAGAACGATAAAATGACCTTCATATCATTCTGTATATTCAGTGATTCAATATTCAATACCTCACAGATTAAGTCAATTAGTGAGCAACAATGCCAATGCAATAAAGAAACGAAAGTAAACGAAAGAGAAACGAAAAGAATGAAGAACGTCATATGAACAACTGGCTTTGAAAAGAATATTATAGTCTGGGCTCGAGACGAAATAGCCTTCCCTCCTTAACATAATCAGCTTATACAAGTAAATCTAACTCGTGCATTTGTCATGAGATGTCATTCTCCAGAGAATCTTCTGTCTAGTTCAACTTCCAAGCCAGAGTCGCAGAAATATCGCCCTTCTGGCGGCATACATTAGCATTATATCGCAATGTCACAAGTCTGTATTAGACAGTCTTGTTAGTCCGATAAATGTTATTCTGCAATGTATGTCTGAATGTACAATCACGCTCTTTTTATCCCTCTCTTTCTCGTCTGTCTGTCATATATATATATATATATATATATATATATATATATATATATATATATATATATATATATATATATATAATCATCAGGAGCTAACGCCGACGGGGGCGCATAGCCGCGTCCACCTTTTGGGATCCCTCATGGCAAGTCGCCAGGCAGGGGCTCGGCCCATCTCGAGCTCTTCCCGACAGGTTTGATCGATCTGCCCAAGCCACGACCTCCTTGGTAGTCCCACAGGCCTCCTCCATCCAGGGTTGTCTCTTACAGAGACAACCTGATGAGCAGGATCAGCCTGTGGAAAGCGAGCCAGGTGGCTATATAGCCTGAGTTGGCGATCCCGGATTGTGCAGGTAACAGGTCCTGTGCCAGTCTCACGGTGCAGCCGTTGGTTGGACACATGGTCCCGCCAACAGTACCCCATGATCTGGCGCAAGGACCTATTACAAAAGGCATCAAGACGAGACTCCAGTGCACTGGATAATGTCCAGGTTTCACTACTGTAGAGCAAAACTGGCATTACCAGAGCCCTGAAAACCCGTAGTTTGGTCCTTCTGCACAGGTACCGGCACCTCCAAATACTCTTGTCGAAAGAGTTCATGAGTCCTACTGCCAGGCCAATCCGTCTGCTGACTTCCTGGTCTGACAGCCCAGAGTTATGAACTGCACTACCAAGGTATGTAAAGCTCTCTGTGACTTCAATGTCCTCGCCGCAAACACGTACTGACCGAACAGGTTCTCCTAGCAAGTCTCCAAAGTCCTGGATCTTGGGCTCGGTCCAGCAGACCTCTAGACCCAAGGGCTTCGCTTCATTACTAAATGCATCGAGAGCCACCATTAGGGTTTCC
>NC_091553.1:31566985-31574485 GCF_042767895.1 Penaeus vannamei
TGTCCTATATGAATATTCATGCGGGCCCTGTATGAAGAGAATGCTTTTCTGCTTTCATATCCATGATGTCATATTAATCCGTCCTCCCAGCGAGCGAGAGCAATGTTGCGTATATTGCGTCCCAAATTTCAACCGGAGCCACAAAGTAATTTCCACGAATTCTCTTTCATTCCTCATTCTACGTCTCCTATTCTTGCAACCCAAAGACAATTTCTGGGCACAAAAATACCACTTCGGAATTTATCCCCGAGGCAGCATCTCGTGTAGGTAGAGTCGTGATACAAGTTAGAAACATGTTTACTACATTTCCTATCAAGGCCTCCGACGGCAGCTCCCGTTGTAAAAGACTATCGGCATCATCTTACGTTTCCTTTACCTGTCTCGGAAGCTGCCAACAGGATGCTGTCTTCCATTCTCTCGCTGGTGATGCTGCGCGGAAATCTTCGCATCTGCCCCGCGTGAATGGGAGTCAGCGATTGCAATGGACGAGTATCATTAGACTTGCAAAGGCGAAATGCCATTTTCTTCCTGGAGCACAAACACGCTGGTGCCGAGACGTAACATCCACTGGGTTTCGCTTTTATCGTTGCCATCCCTTTCTGCATGGCCGGCCGCTTCAGCCAACACACTCCCGAGATTTGTTATTGTTGAGAAAATTATAGCACGTGCAAACTACTATCAAAGGAATCATTGTTAGGTTACCATGGAGTGAATATAATGAAATGTATTATTAGTGTTATCATTATAAACACGGTTGTTATCATTAGATTATACCTAACAATATCAACGTTGGTTAATGTTGTTCATTGTAGGGTAATTAAACATGAATTTTAATAGTGATTTATGTTTGTTTATTAGTTCATTATAAGCCTTATTACTATTCCCAATATTATTAACAAAGTTATCCTTAATGTTATTGATGTTATCATTGTCATCACAATACATCATCCTTATTATTAGCATCTTTATTATCACTATCATTATTATCATCAGCACATCATAATCCTTATAATCATCATTATCATTAACATCATCATCATTATTATTGTTTGTAGTGTTAATGTTACTATCATTATCATTATTCCAATATATATCATTATTGCTACCAGCATTGTCATAATTACTGTCGATACCATAAGCATGGTATGTTATTGTTATTGATATAATTTTTAACAGTATCATTATCACGATTGACATCGCTTTTATCAGTACTGTTATTGGTATTACTGTTATTACTATCATCATTATCAGTATTATTCAGTATTATCGTTATTACTTTTATCATTATTATTATCATTATCATTTTATCATTATCATTATTATTATCATTATTACGATTATGTTATTATTATTATTACTATTATAATCATCCTTATCATTATTATTATTATCATTATCATTGTCATCATCACCATCATTATCATCGCCATCTTCATTAAATCCATCACCATTGGTGTTATTATTATCATTCTTATCACTACCGCTAGTATTGTTGTTATCATCACGAGCATAACTATCGTCCTTCAGTCTAAAGGTATATTTTACTGATTTACCTGATTTAGAAAGTTTTTTTTTTACGATAACAAATTGTTCTTGTAATTTACACATTGTGTAATATATGCAATATTGCGAGAAAAGTGAATTCACGGAGACAGTTGTTATCGACTATTATATAATAATAATAATAATAATAATAATAATAATAATAATAATAATAATAATAATAATAAAAACATGAAAAGACGAGGTTAACGAAAGAGGATGTACAGAGGAACAGCGGACAATTAATGTATGGATTATTACTTGATAATGCGCTATGAAATTACAAGAGAACACATAATAACAAAAAATATGACAATTTTACAATAGGTAGAATGTAACCTATTAAATATGAGCACCGTAATTATACACTAACCTTATGGAAAATAACTGACGTAAACACATAAGTATGCACACACACACACACATCTATATCTGTGCATGTATGTCAATAAATACATATTAAAATCCATAGGATGCACTAATTGCAAGTAATAAAGGCAGGAAAAATAGCGTAAATAATAACTCTGAAACATTTGTTTGTTTCCGGCCACACAAGGGAGCGCAGCAACGTGCAATCTGAAACGCTGTTATTAAATGACCACAGGTTGCTGTCACAGGCGCACATTTGCAATGTAGTTTTGAAGAACAATAAACTATGAATATTTATGTAGTGGTTAGGGAATTGCTGCTGATGATTTTTGAAAAAATGTATGAAGTGGTCTACGTTCCGCCTTGTTTCAAAAAAAAAAAAAAAAAGTTTCGTGAGTGAGAGGGAGACAGAGAATATGAGAGAAAGAAGATATGAAAGAGAATATGAGAGATAGAGAATGAAAAAGAGAGCGAGAGACAGGGAATGAGAGGTAGATAGATAGATAGATAGATAAAGAGAGAGAGAGAGAGAGAGAGAGGGAGAGAAAGAGAGAGAGAGAGAGAGAGAGAGAGAGAGAGAGAGAGAGAGAGAGAGAGAGAGAGAGAGAGAGAGAGAAAGAGAGATAGATAGATAAATAGATGGATAGATAGATAGATAGATAGATAGAGAGAGTGAGCGAGCGAGAGAGCGAAAGAGAGATAGATAGACAGAGAGAGAGAGCGAGAGAGAGAAAGAGAATGAGAATGAGAATGAGAATGAGAAAGAGAAAGAGAGAAAGAAAGAGAGAGAGAGAAAGAGAGAAAGAGAGAGAGAGAGAGAGAGAGAGAGAGAGAGAGAGAGAGAGAGAGAGAGATAGAGAGAGAGAGAGAGAGAGAGAGAGAGAATCGGAAACCGGATAAAGCCTCGAATTGATATCGGTTATCACTGAATACCAAATATTCACTTTGAGCCCTTCACCAAATTACGGACAAATACACTCTAGTTTCTCATATGTAATAACACGCTACTAATTACTCTAAAAGTCATTGATATTGCACAATTCAGTGTAAATGCATATCCTCTAGGCCTCACAATATTACACTGCGGAATATATAACTGTAATAATCTTTTCCAGCTTCATTAAGTCGTAACTTTATCCTCTATGCTAAACACAGGGTCATACGTTAATACAATATAATGAAAATATTAAAATTCTATGATAATATACTATATCTACAGTATATGAAGGATCAATGCAATATATCAGTGCAGGTCGGATCTCTGCAATATGACATCAGATTTTAACGCTATTTTATGCTATCAGCTTTAAGACAATTAGAATGTAATTGCCTATGTACCAGTTTAAAAAAAACCTATCGTTATAGAGTCTTTCTTACACTAATATTACTGTCATAAAACGTGTGCAAAATTTTAAAAAAATGGAGCTATAAAAAAGTCATAAAATAGAGGGAAGTGGAAGAGGACGAGGGAAGACATAAATTGTCGCACAGTTCACTTCAGTCTGAATAAGATGGATGGAGGCATTGTGAATGTCTGGATTTCGGGATTTAGTGACATCAACACTCGGCAATTTTCTTCCTTGAAATATATCCTGAATTTAAATATTTCTAAACGATATTGATTTTCAAAATCTGTCAACTGACTGATCACTAAAAGTCGTACTTCATATAACCTATACATATATATCGTCCACGTCTTCATTCCTCTTTAGTGTTGAGGTTGTTTGCCTTACCCAATCTTCTCTAGCCTTTTCGGTCGTTCACCTCCTCTCTTCATAACTCGGTCTTATCCAGGTCATTCGCGTTATCTTCATCTCTCTTAAGTAGTAATTTTCCTCACCGTCTCTGCCCCTCCATGTCGATGATCTTCTTCCTAATTTCTTTATTTTCTTCCTATGACTCTGATCTCTCCTCTTACTCCTTTGGAAACTATACCTATTATAGTGTTTCTTAAATTTTCCAATATCAAAATTTTAAGGGTTTCGTTACACTGTTCATCCACTAACATTTTCATTTTTTCTGCGTCTAATGTCTGTATCCGGCTTCTGTTCAACCCCATTTCTTCCTTAAGTAAACAAAACAAAGAAGGAGGGAACAGGAAACACACAACGGGGCTGAAGGTCTTTCCGTTATATTGCTTCGTCTGGACAATATAGCTACAAGGCCATCGCATCTTCCCCCTTTTTTTCTGAACTCTCCGTCGTGCCGTGTTTACTATATGTCCAACGTAATTCCTCTATGTTTGTTCTTTCTGTATTGCTTTCCTTATTAACAGCCTTGAAGAGTCTTGGTTCCCTTGTCCTCTTGCACATGCGCTTGGTGATTTTAGTACATGACAGTGTTTGTTGGCAGAAAAGTACCGTCATACCGAGTGACGAGACTAACTTTTGGAATTTTCTTCTTTTGAGCCTAGATAAGGGCTTCTTTCCCCCACCCCTATCTCTTTGGCTAAGTAATTCCTAATAGGTAGTGTCCTTTATTTTTACAACTGTAAAATATTTCCCATTGTGCTTCTGATAGTACTGCAATTTGGTCTAGGTCTTGATAATCCTATTTGCTCTATGTCTTCTGTAACTATAATTGATTTCTCGCTGTTTGATTAAATGTCTGTGTAAGGTCTCTCAATTCCTCGTATGAGATGGTTATGTCTAGACCGTCAGCAGATCTGAAATCTGCAATCAGCCGGCATCTACTTTAGTGTTACCATGATAGGCTTCCAATCAGTCATTCCAAGTTTTCCGAGACAGAAGTTCAGTGGTGTGATTGATGAGGTGTATGGATGAGCACGTGCTCTCCTCTCCTCTGTCTCTCTCTCTCTCTCTCACATATACACACTGTTATATATTTCACATGTATGTGATATTGTTATAACAATTTGACACGAAGTTCTCGGAAATATATACCTAAAAGTTTTGTGACACTGATTCATATTTCCAAAACATTCCAACCGAACGGAAACTCGGCTTCAGCTAAGTTGAAGAACATGACGACTAACATGAATTTTCCTCAGTGTTTTGGTGGGATTTTCGAATACACATTTCTCCAGCCTCCCCTCACTCCACCCTCTGAACGCATTTCAAGCATTAATTTTGTCTCAGGCATAGGACTCAAGTGATTTTTCTCAGGCTGTTAAAACGTAGTTCAAGTCACGTTTTGTTTATTCTTACAACTGTGAACTCCTCTTTTTGCTTTAAAAGTTGCCCCTAGACTGATGTGTTTGGGAACTATGGGGCTTATACATTGCACAGAGGCCTGTCAACCTCGGAACTTCTGTTGACATTCTTCACAAATTATTCATAATACTTCATTGAGACAGAGCAAGGTACTCTGAGTTTCCATGGAGAACGAGTAGAAATCATGCTTGACAGTCGGTTGTGTTCCTGTTTTTCCCATCCCTATTTAGTTGAACATAGAAAGAGGGTGACATCAAAGGAATGTTTACGTATATACACACATCCCTGCTTGATATGTATGTTTTGTATGTTATGTCGTATACACGGTAGATTCCAATTGACATTTCTTCCACGTCGCAAGTTAAAACGGCAGACATTTATCAAAAGATCTTAAATAGGCTATGTATAAACCCGTCTTCTATCAATAACGCAAGAGCCAAGGTTACATTGCTTGACCTTTCCTAGGTGGTCTTCAGGAAACTCCTCTAAGGCGTAAGTAGAATCAGTTCATATAATATAGAACCTCTTTGTCATTTAAAGCAGACGGCCCTGTTTCGCCACTGAAAGTATTGAGTGTAGCTTCATCCCGATCTGGAAATCTTGTTTGGAATTATGTTTTTTTGTTCTTGAAAGAAGAACAACAAGTGGACGATGGTTCAGGCTCCTTCGAGTTTATTATTTCTAACCCATGTTTTAAGAAGCATTTTAAAAGCTAGTCCATTTAACAATATGCGGTTTCTTTGGTATGGCTGCCAAATTGATATTACTTAGTATCGCTTCATGGTTGGAGAATGTAACACATCAAAGAGAATATTTGTCAATATTGTCTGAGAGGATATTAGCATAAAGTACCTTAATGACATTTTGTCCATTAACTCAACATATAGGTTCTCTGCTATATAGTCTGTATCGTAAATGTAAATACCGTGACTATCTCTTCTTATAGAGTCAAATTTTCCCTTTATTCAGTCGTACAAATACGAAATGACCATCTTCTTATACAGTTGTGAAGCCCAAAACTCCCAAAGTGAAACCCCGAGAAAGCTCACTCGCAATCGCCGTGATTTATGAAAGGGAATCTGTGACAAGTCTTATCATAGATTCCATCCCATCTGTCGAATTCCCGGTCGTGATAGACTGAAGTTGGTTATCATTTTTTCCGATGTGGTAGCTGGTGGTGAATGGACACAGCATAAGTGAAGTGTTTGCGACTCCTAACTTTCGACCGGTTTCTTATCATTGTACGAAACCCGACTCTATGAATCTTCATTATACGGACACACTCATACCGAAATAAATACATTCAATCTAACACATGCATATCTGCCGGGCAGATAGATAGATAAACGTATATCCATCATACAAATAGGCAGATATGCCTTTATTTTTGTCAATATGCATGTATATATGAATATTCATTGAGTCGGACCGATAGCTTCGACGATACGATAACTTACAATGTAAGTAAGTGATAATAGGTGTCAATGGCGGGCACACAATATCTTTGCGTTACGGCGTAGGCCAATTGCAGCCTTTGTGTCCCTTTGTAAGTATGAATGGCGATCTTCCGCGATAAGAACGCCGATGCGCTGGTGATAATGATGATGATAACGACCGGTGTTGATGATAAGAACGAGGTCGATGCTGCTGCTGATGATGATAATGATAGTGATGATGACTGATGATGATAATAGTGATGGTGATGATGATGATAGTGATGATAATGATGGTGATGGTGATGATGATAGATGGTAGATGATATTGATTGAAGATGATGATGGTGATTGTTGATGACTTATGATGATTAGGATGTGATGATTAAAGGGAATGATTGATAGATGAAGGGATAGATAATTATTGAAGATGATTAATGATTGATTGATGGACTGACTAACTCATGGAGATCGATGGATTTAGATAATGAATGGATTAATGGATGGACAGATTGATTGATGGATAGATGGACTGAAGAGGGAGAGAGAGGGAGAGGGAGAGGAACAGGGAGAGATACATAGATAGATAGAGATAGATAGATAGAGAGAGAGTGAGAAAGTGCAAAAAAGAGAAAGAGAAAAAGAAATAGGGAGAAAGAAAGATGAAGGGAGAGATAGAAATATATATATATATATATATATATATATATATATATATATATATATATATATATATATATATATACATGTATATATATATATATATATATATATATATATATAGATATATATGTATAAGTACATATATATATATATATATATATATATATATACATGTATAAGTACATATATATATATATATATATATATATATATATATATATATATATATATATATATATGGTAATTTTCTATATTACGTCCGCATAACCGATATCAACGATTTTAGTATCGTTGGATTCCTCTCTCTCTATAAAATGCAA
>NC_091553.1:31601985-31604485 GCF_042767895.1 Penaeus vannamei
ACTATTGAACTTGCCTTGATCACTATCATCATTCTAATAATTTCTTTCATAGTAGAGAAACGGATGCTGAATAATATCTATGTACTGGCACTGTTGCCAAAGAAAAAAAAGTGAATGTTAGGCTGTATCTCCGGAAATATATCAGGTATCTCGCTATTTCACATCAAGGAAGAAAGAACTAACAGGGTATATTTTCCATCTGTTTCTTACAGAAAATAATGAATAATAGAGATTTTCTGCAATTATAAGGACCGAGGCTGTATATTTGTGATGGCTGTGATACTGTTTGTATACGTGTTCCGAATTGAGAAGAATCTTTGTGTATTCTGGGTGAAGCCTGTACATTTTGCCTAATTTTGTTGTGCCTGAGTTGATACACCCGTAATGAGTGCAGTACAGGTCGTATACTTATAATGGTTTTGGTATAATTTGTACACTTGTAATATCGGATTTAGAGATGGTTCACTTGCAATGATTGTGATAGATTTAAAATGAGTGTGGTACTCTGTAACCTGTACACATACAGTATGAGAGTTGTGGTAGATTCTGGATACTTGCAGTGGTCCAGCTTGCACAGGTTTCAAAGGCTTTGATATACTGTAGTGTTTGCATCCGTTATTTAAACATAGATTTCCAAACTTGACAATCAGACTACTAAAATGAAGGATTTAATTTTCCATTTAAGTTCGTGCTCGGAACATACCTTAATGAGATAAAATATACATGAAAAAAGAGGAAGACAGTAAAATGAATGATGTAGCAATGAGTATACCAGCATGCACTTGTGAAAGGTTGAACTGGTAACAAGTTTAATATAACAAACAAAGGGAATCATAAGATACTGTAGACATTAAAGTTATAGCTGCACAGCAACGATAAAGTTTTAATGGACACCATATTTTACAATAACGGATAGTTGCAAGCGTAACTCTGTCATTACACCATTACTAAAAACGTGACTTTACGGCACAGAACCACCGCATGCAAATGTTTATTGCACAATTTCTAAAACAATATTTTAAAATTTATAATCATTTTCATTACAGTTACTTAATTGTATAATCTTAAGAATACACACATATATATATTGATCAAACTAATACTAAAGTGTGAATATCATTTTACAGCATACAACGCATGAACTAAAAAACAAACAAGCACGCAAAAGACAACCACCTCACTAAATGAATCAGTACCAATAAGGATGAAATTCCCCCAGCCCGTTACAGCAGCAGCGAAGCCCAACCCGCCCATCACCAAAGGTCGCTTCGAGACAAAATGAAGCCACGGAAGAGATAAACGTAACCATTACGGCTTTCTTCAACCGTTGAATGTTGCTCTTAATCGCCTCGACTGCGGAGTTGAACGGACATTATCTTGTGAGTTAGGGCGCCAGGCAATTACTGCTTGTGCATTACAAGTTTTTTTTCTTATTCTTTATTTCAGTACTTAAATATTTTCACTATGAATTTTTTGCCTTTTTTCGTTCTTTCTAGTTGTGCATTGCATTTTTTTTCTTATTCTTTATTTCATTACTTAAATATTTTCATTTAAATATTTTTTTTTTCGTTTTTTCTGTGTGGATTGCAAGTTTTTTATTATTCTATATTTCAGTACTTATATATTTTCACTAGCTATCAGATTTTGCTTTTTATTATTTATTTAAATATCAATGATGCATTCTGTTCAAGAGAGAAACTAGGATTACATACGTGGGTATTTTTATGTATCATAAAATCATTATTATCAGTGGTTCGAAGATTTTAGGCTTTAAGAATAAAGATTCTGCTTACTAACCTGTGACCGCTGACCGAGGACAAAATTCTTTATGACCACTAATCCACACGACCCAGATGGCTAACTAGAATTTTGCTACATCGAAATTCCTTGTCATTTCGCACAATAGATAATAATAATTAATAATAATAATAATAAAAGTAAGGTAATAGTGATAATTCCTGAGGAAGTGATTTAGAAATTCAGATACGACTCAAAATACATACGACTTGATATCACAGTAGCGCATTTAAGTGTATGTATCCAAGTACCCTTCCTGACATAGACTCGAACTCACTCATTGGAGGTAACCCCCAGAGAGAGTAGAGTTAAATTACTAACCCTCACTTCCCCCCAAAAAAGAGAAAAAAAAAAAAAAAAATAAAGAAAAAAAATAAAAATGAAAAATTAAAATGTTCGATCAGAATCTAGATTAACTTCATGGAAAATACTTAGCTACTCACACAGTAAAGTATGTTTCTGGTTAGATAATTCCTTTGCTGCGTCTTGAGATTGTGTAGAAATAGCACTCGTGAATAGAGAGCTTCCAACGCCGTAATGACAATAAAGTGCAGCTTATATCTCGTATAAATGTTAGGAATCGTTCTTCTGGGAAATTGATATAATTATATCTGTCTGTCTGTGTCTCTCTGCCTTCTCTGTCTCTCTCTTTCTCTGTCTCTGCCTGCCTGCCTGCCTGCCTGTCTGTCTGTCTGCCCCCTGT
>NC_091553.1:31611985-31614485 GCF_042767895.1 Penaeus vannamei
TTTCTAGCAACAGTGCAATACCCTAAGGCATGTTGATAGACAGACCATTTTGAAAATTTTATCCCAGAACAGAAAAAAATCGCAAAGAAAATAAAAAGACGGAAAGAGCAAGAATCATGAATAAAAAAAAGGGAAGAGAGAAATCAATAACAGTGAATTACCTCCAAGCAAATGGCGCTTCCTTTGATTTGCAACAGCGGAAAACTAAACTAAAGAGATTGGTCTTGCAGATGCAGCGCTGAATCCTAAACGGTTCAAGTCGAAATTGCTTTCCATTTCAAGCCGTTCGCAAATTTCGGTCGCGGCGCTTAGTGGTCGGGCGTCGAGTGGAATGCGTCAAATTGGCTGACACGCTGGCTGATGCGAATGTTGTTTATGGTATGCGTTTGGGTATAACGGAGGTATACGGATGATGGACGTGTAGCCTGATCTATGCGAACGCACACACGTGCAAACGCATGTATGAAAAATAGTTCTGTAGGGAATGGAAAAATAGCACATAATGAAAAATGGCACGTCTTTTCAGGGGAGTTTATGAAGTCAACAGTACTCGTGAAATAGTAGATACAGTGCACACGCATGTATAAATACATACATCCATATATATCAATATAGATATGTATACATATATACATGTATATGTATATGTATGTATATAAATTTATATATATATATATATAAATATATATATATATATATATATATAAATATATATATATATATGTATATATATATATATATATATATATATATATATATATATATATATATATATATATATATATATATATGTGTGTGTGTGTGTGTGTGTGTGTGTGTGTGTGTGTGTGTGTGTATGTATATACATATATATATATATATATATATATATATATATATATATATATATACATATACATATATATATCTAAATATATATATATATATATATATATATATATATATACATATATATATATATATATATATATATATATATATGATGTTATATACACATAGATATGCATATTTATATATATATGTATATATATATATATTATATATATTTTATATATATATATATATATATATATATATATATATATATATATATATATATATATATATATATATATATATATGCATACATACATATACACACATATATACATATACATACACACAAATCTGTATGTGTGCGTGTATGTAAATGTTTGCGTAAGCATATACCGTGCCACATGCCTATCACACACACACACACACACACACACGCCTTATTTTGAGGCTCGTCTCCAACGCCTATGCGCTTCCCCTTTACACAAGTATACATCAGGCATGAAAATGACAAGCAGTGAAAGGAATAATCGGTGTCAAATCCCAGTCACCCTGAAATTAACATATAAACAAACAAACACAAGATGTTTACACTATTCACCATTTTCAAATTCCTCTCTACTCGAAAAAGAGAGGATAAAATCTGTACACCTTTCCACTCTGTTTAGGCGAGATTAAAGGGGAAAAGGGGCCAATTCTCAGCAAGAATCGGAAATGGCGGAGCGCAGTTGCGGTTCAATACAAGAGCAGACGCCGCCGTAGATTTTGCATATTCTTAAACTCCGAGGAAAAGGCAGAAGAAAATTAAAAACAAAAAACAAAAACAAAACAAAACAAAACAAAAAAAAAAAAACGAACGGATAAGACGAAGGAAAACGAGACCGAAAAAAAAGGAAAAGGAAAAGAAACAAGAGCAGAGAAACAAGAAACATCCAATATTCAACTTGAGAAATCGGGTGTGTGTTTGTGTGTGGAGATGGGTGGGGGAGGGGGAGGGGAGGAGGATGGGTTGGATGGGGGGGAGGGGGGTAGGAAGGAGTTGGCCAGGAATTTTGCTTTTGCATTTTGGAAGAAATGAAATTTGTTATCGAGGCTTTAAATGACATTAATGGCAGTAGTGATGTGACAACACAGATTAGAATTATATAGATAAAAAATTTGGTAACAGTTGAAAAGATGTTAATGGTATTAGCAGTCATGACTACGTTAATAGAAATGGGCAATTATTGGCTGTTAACAATATCTATAACAACGATAGTAACTATATTGATAATAATGAAAGTAAATTTTGAGGTACTGCTACTACTAATGATCATAAAAAAGATAATGAAAGTAATAATGATGATGATAACTATGATGATAATAATAAGCCTGGTAATGGCGATGATGATGATAATGATAATGATAATAATAACAGTAATGATAATGTGTGTGTGTGTCTGTATACACACACACACACACACACGCACGCACACACACACACAAGCAAAAGACGAATTTCAAGAACCGCAATAACAGCACCAATTTATCACCAGAAATATTACAACAACAACAATGAATCACAGGACTCTCCCCCACGACGGAAGAACAAGCCCGACTCGTGAATTACTCAGTACACATGCACTCAACAGCTGCATAAAACATATTCAAATTAGCGTTATTTTTCAGGAGGATGTAAAGTGTGGTT
>NC_091553.1:31619485-31621985 GCF_042767895.1 Penaeus vannamei
TTCTCTACCAGGAGTCTTTGAAACATACTCTGGAATTATTTTTCCTTGATATTGTTATTCTCTAAACAACCATTTGGAGCTTACATAAACTTTACTTCTGATCTCTCGTTAAAAACCACACAGTGAAATACTCTACTAATGCATAAATTATGTAAGTAAACTCTTCGAATGTCAAATTGTTCAAATTTCTTTCAATTCCATTAAAAACGTATCCCATATTTATCCCATCGGAAAAAGTAGAACATAAACGATACCCCTTACTTTAGCTCTCGAACTGCAGGCTTGACCAAGAGTTACTCAGTAGAAACCTGTAATTGGAATGCTTTCAGACTTCCCCGTGAAATGAAAGCTTTGATAGATTATTCCCCACAGCGTACGCCGAGGCTGCCTGTATTACATTCCGAATACCCCTGAGCTTGTGCATTTACCTTGGACAGCCCGCTTAGCAAAGATGGGGAAATGAACGAGATACATTAGCTAGACACTGGTATAGAATTCGAGCGCATGTGTATAGGGTACAAATTCCATGCGTAGGTGGATAGATGTACAGTGTATCAGTCACGAAATTTTGTAATAAAGATTCAGGGAAATTTTCCGTTCCCGTGAGCTGCCGACAAGGACGAATCCAAAACCTGTTGTTTCTGCTGGCCGATTTACTGATATTTTTATTTGGCTAAAGTGCATGGATTTGCATGCAATATACCTAGGAAGTACGCGAACTAAAGCTTATGGAGAGCATCTCTATATTTTGTGGTAAAAACAATATCAAACTACGTTGCGAATATGGCCGATTTACATGGTGCTGATGCCTCTGGAGTCTGTATACATTGCTGACAATCCACAGGTTAACACACATACGCATAAATAAACCAAGGAATATATACATGCACACACATCTCTCTCTCTCTCTCTCTCTCACACATTCTCCCTTTCTCTCTCTCACACACACACACATATTTATATCTATCTATATATCTATATCTATATCTATCTATCTATCTATCTATCTATCTATATACAATATATGTATATTTATATTTATATATTTATATATATGTGTGTGCGTGTATATACGTACACACATACACAAACACATACACACATGTATGTATATATACAAATATTTACATATATATACATATCTTTATATATATATATATATAAATATAAAATGTATATATATGTAAATATCTTTATATATATATATATATATATATATAAAATGTATATATATGTAAATATTTGTATATATACATACATGTGTGTATGTGTTTGTGTATGTGTGTATGTATATACACGCACACACATATATATAAATATATAAATATAAATATACATATATTGTATATATATATATATATATATATATATATATATATATATATATATATATATATATATATATATATATAATCTATTTATCTGTTAATTTATGTATATATATATACATATATATATATGTATAAATGAATAAATATATATGTATATGCATACATACATGCATACAAAAATACATACATACATACATACATATATATATATATATATATATATATATATATATATATATATATATATATATATATATATATATATATATATATATATATATATATATATATATATATATATATATATATATATATATATATATATATATATATAAATGTCGAGGAAATCTCATCTCACAAGGAAAATATGAATATCATTCTTCAGTGATACTTTTGTACATCTAGAAAACATAAACCGTGACATAATAATGTAAACCATAATAACAATGTAAACAAAATTGTATCAAATAGATCTGCATTGTACAAATTAAATCCTTACTCTGACTCAAACTTAGAATTAAAATACTGATATTACTTATATAGTCCTTAAATACATCAACAAAGAAAACGATAATGAATTTAAGGCAGACGTAAATTTAATCGTGATTTTATTTCATATCTACAATATATATATATATATATATATATATATATATATATATATATATATATATGATATATGTATATACATAAACACACACGGATGCTTCCCTCTTTTGCACCTAGACCCCGGCAGCTGCCTCCCTCAAGCAAGCAAACGCCCTCATAAAGAATATATGCATAAAAGGTCGTCTCGTCAGACAACGAGGGCAGACAGTGGCAGAATGCACACAGACCCTCCAGCAAAGGCCCCTTTCCTTCCACCTGCTCTACGCCCTAACCACTTATACTGACATCTGGTGGCCAGCGGTGGAAGAACGTCACAATGCTAATGAACGCACGCCACCCACAACATGTCTGCCATACTACTTCATTCTAACTACTCACACCTTGTTTGCCACACTACTTCGTGGTGATTACTCACGCCTGTGCTACCCTCCCGACGAAGTCCCTGAAGATGCATCCGCCAATCCAGCTCAACTGCCTCGCCAAGTCTTTGCTGAGGCAGGTGAGAACATCCATGATGTCACACTTCTACCCTATACCACCGATACTTCCTCGCCACTATT
>NC_091553.1:31631985-31634485 GCF_042767895.1 Penaeus vannamei
TCCTCGAAAAATGAATACAATAAAAAAATATCAAAAAGAGGAAAACGAAATCTTTACGCAAATTATGATGGGTTCTTGCTACGAATTTTCCCCAACCTCTTTCTCTCTTTTTGTGCGGCGAAAGTCAGGACGCCGTCTTAGTTACCAAAATTCAGTGCATATGGATTCAACTATTAAGTTTATTAACTTATCAAGCATTACAACCTTCAATACTTGGATAAAACAAGATTAACATATAGTACTTACCTGTGTGTGGGAGGAAAGCGACGACTATATCCCTGCTTCCTTTCCCTCTTTGAATAATACCATATACACAAACCAACAATTTATATATAATCATCATAATTTACTCTATTATGACTAAATTTTGCAATGTACATGTCTGTAATATAAAGATACGCAAATTAACATTACGGTGGGGTATAATCAATGCATCTCTTAAATGTCGAATCAATATTGATCTCGACACACACACACACACACACACACACACACACACACACACACACACACACACACACACACACACACACACACACACACACACACACACACACACACATATATACGTTTGTGTGTGTGTATATATATTCACACACACACACACAGACACAGAAGCAGACATTCCCACACAGTTCCGTCATGGGGCTTTACGTATCAATCGATCCTTCTCTCTGAAGTCGAGATAATCAGCGGGATTACAACCGATACGTAATGCAGACGAGAATATTTGTCGAGCTCCCCGCCCAAGCAAAGGAAACCGGGGCAGAATCTCCAAATCGTCTGGCTTTGGTTGGCGATCATTAGACGCAGGAAAGGGACTTTGATGCTAACGACGGCGCATTTGCCAGGTATTGTTCTGTTCGGGCCGTACGGGGTCTGTATCGGCGGGGTGCATTTGTTGGGTTAATGGCCCTCGGATCGGTCCTTTTGCTGTTCGGTTAATAGATGCATTTACGTGGTGGAAGAATATGGTCAGAGCCGTACACTCAGGCGCTCGGTCACACGTGCACATTCATACACACACACACACACACACACACACACACACACACACACACACACACACACACACACACACACACACACACACACACACACACACACACACACACACACACACACACACACACACACACACACACATACATTCACTTATGCACTTTACATGCGTACATTCACGTTCACATGTGCACACACAAAGCACGCAGCCATGCAAGAACTTACCCTTATAGAGAAAAGCACACGTATTTGACAGATATTGAACAATGCATTTTATCAATCTTTTATTTCTCTCTTATGTTCCATTTTATCTTCTCAGCACTTTATACTCTTAATAATTCGAAGAGCAAATTTCATATTCAAGACGAACTAAATATGTCATTCGTTCATTTATTCTTAAAAAAGAGAAAGATAGAGAGAAAAAAAAAACGAAAAATGTAGCAATGCCAACAGACAAAACGGAGAAGAGAAAAGTGAACGAGAAAGTGATATGAATTAATTTATAAAACAATATAAAACGGATCAGGTTCGTCGATCAATACAGTAAAGGTAATAGTGAGAGAGACTGAAAACCAACTGACGGAACACACACACACACACACACACACACACACACACACACACACACACACACACACACACACACACACACACACACACACACACACACACACACACAAACACACACACACACACACACACACACACACACACACACACACACACACACACACACACACACACACACACACACACACACACACATACACACACACAAACAGAAAACATATATATGTGTATATATACATATATATACATATATATACTTATATATACATATAAATACATATATATGTATATATATGTATATAAATATATATATATATATATATATATATATATATATATATATATATATATATATATATATATATATATATATATATATATATATATATATATATATATATATATATATATATATATATTTAGATGCTGAAAATTCAAAATAGATATGGATACATAACTCACTTCTCTATTTAAGAAAAGTGCTTCTACTGATATCTGATAATCGCTACCCATAAAAATTCAGCCGAAATTATAATTTGCATAGAAATGACTCGCATAGCTTTTCGTAGCGTGACTAACGAGAATGAGAAATATCTTCCAGTTGATTTGGATGAAAGCTGTTGCTGGCCGCTTTGCAGTGATCAGGATGGTCACTTTGATGTAGACACAGAGGTTATGGCTATTGTTGCTGATGGTAATTACCGCGTTGTATTTTATTTGCTGGGTGTTTGTGATTCAGTGTGTTCTTTCCTAATATGGCTAAATGATGGGATTTGTATAATATAACACACAGGCATACGCTCGTGCGCGCGCGCTCTGTCTCTCTGTCTCTCTCACGCATACATTCACACACACAGGCATACGCTCGTGCGCGCGCGCTCTGTCTCTCTCTCTCTCACGCATACATTCACACACATACGCACACGCA
>NC_091553.1:31644485-31649485 GCF_042767895.1 Penaeus vannamei
GGGTGGGAGGGGGTGGGGTGGGGGGGGGGCGTTTGGGTACAGAAGATGATGGTGGTGGTTGTGATGATGGTGTGGTAAGGATAATGATGGTATTGTTATAATCATTATCATGGATATAGTAATAACTATCATCACCATCATCACCGTTATCAGCATCATCCTGATCCTCATCACCACCATCGTCATCTCCATCACAGCATCATCACCATTGTCATCATCCTTATTGCCATTATTTTCATTTTTGTTATTCCCATTATCATCCCTATTGTCATTATTCTTTTATCCTCATTTATCCGCCATTCGTCAGGGTTTAAACATTTGCATTAAGAGAAAGCAAAAGGCCGCTTGTGGTATTTCCTCGAATTTCTGTGGTTGGAATCTTAATGTTTCTTCGGGGTGCGGGGTGGGGGTGGGGGTGGGCGTTTGGGTACAGAAGATGATGGTGGTGGTTGTGATGATGGTGTGGTAAGGATAATGATGATATTGTTATAATCATTTTTATCATTATAATGATAATTATCGTCATCATCATCATCATCATCATAATTATCAACATCATCATCGTCACCATCATCATCGCCATCGTCATTATCTTCATCATCCTAATCATCGTCATCGTCATAATCATTATTGCCATTCTTTCTATTTTGTTATTCTCGTTATTATCCCTATTGTCATTATTCCTTTATCATCATTATCATTGTTTTTTCTTTTGAATCAGGAACCGCATTGCCAAGATTTTTTCATTTACCAATATCATCATAATTTTGAATTTCTTATCCTTCGTATTATTTGTATCGTAATTACTGCCATTTTTATTTATATTATTAAAGGAATGGTTTCTCGTACGTGATATTACGCAGAAATTTACAACCGCATGAAGGGAAAACATAAGACCTAGTTTCCTTTGCCTCAGAAACGAGAATTTGATGGGGATTCGGGGTAGATTACGCGTAGATTAAGAGGGTTCGGGACGTATTTAGAGTCCGAAGTAGATTGCGGTCAAGGAATTTATTCTGAACTCGAAATACGGGCGTTGGTGTCTATTGTGGAATTATGCATGAATAATGTATTGTAGAATAATGTATGAAGGGTTTATGAAGCGTATTCATATAGAGTAGATGAGGGCGAATTAGGAATATGATTGTGGCAACGAGTAGGTGGACGGGTGATGAAGGTAGATTTTAAGAGTATATTTTGGGAGTATACTTGTGGTAAATACTGATAGGTGGATACAATACTAACGGTTGTGTCGACTTTGGTAGATTTTTGGGTAGACAAATATGAACTAATTACAGATGAATTGTGCTGAAATTTTGCGAGTTGGATGAAGTATGAAGAATGGTTTAGTGTTTATTTTGGGGCTAATTATAAATGAATGGTGCTGAGAGTATGCGAGTTGGATGACCTACATAGGCCAAACAACATATGAACAGCTTTTGGTTAAGATTCGAGGCAGATGAGTAGACGCTAGGATAAATCTAGCGTAGATTATAACCACACAGATTATCCTTGAAGTTACTGCTTAATTGTAATGATATTTTGAGCACAGAAACCCAGACGATTAAGTTCAGCAATGAGAAGTTCTCAGAGGACACCAACCAGTGTACAATATCCGTGCCCGGAGAGGGACTATTAAATGAAAACAGATGGAGACAGATGGCGGAGGTGAGAGTGCCTCTCTGCTTGTTGCTTGTATCATTGTTTTTAATAATTAAAATTCTTTTCTTTCTTTTTTTTCTTCTTCCTCTCCTCCCCTCCTCCTCCTCCTCCTTCTTCTTCTTCCTTCTCCTCCTGCAACTCCTCTTCGTCTTTTTCTTCCTCTTCCTTTTCTTTTCCATCTTCTTTTTCTTTATTTTCTTCTCCTTTCTCTGCCTCTCCACCGTCTATTTTGTTCTTCATTTTGTTCTTCCTTTCTTTGTTCTTCTTCCTCTTTCTCTCTTCTGTTTTTTTTTCATTTTCTTCTCCACCTTCTTCGTCTCCTTCATCTTCACGATCTTGTTATACTGTTGTGAGCTGCTTGTTATTATTTCTCTTATAAGCTAATTCCATGTAAATGATATTATAATGACTAATACCATTGATATCACTATTATAATCATTATTATTAATTACTATAATCCTGTATATGTGCACGCTCCTGAGAATGTGTATATGATTATGTGCATGTGTGTGAATGTGTGCGCGCGTGTGTGTGTACGTGTTTTTTTTTTTGTAAGTGTGTGTATGTGTGTGTGTGTATGTGTATGTGTGTGTGTCTGTGTGTGTGTACGTGTGTGTGTGTGTGTGTAAATGTGTGTTTGCACTTACGTATGGCGTGTGTGAGTATATGCGTACGCGTGGTTGTGTACGTGTTTCCGAGTGCACGGTAACGTGTGTGCATCCATATACTTGCTAGTTTTGTGTTTGCGGTGCTGTGTATGCATGGACAGGTACGCATTCAGGCAACGAACGTATAACGCAATATACAGCCCCTGTCAACTTGTTGCAAATTTCATCATAGCACGGCATGATGCAAAACAGTGAGCATGGTTGATGTATTTTAGAACATCAGGTATATGTAGCACAATTCATTTTCTCTCCCCTGTGTTCTGACAGTTCATTTACAGTTGCTTTTATCTTTAGAGGCAATAATGATTAATAATGATGATAACGACTATTACGCGCGGATGGTAACGAGAATAATATTAATAGTAATGATTATAACAAAGATTACGATAAAATTGTTTCAGTAATAAGAACAGTAGCCAGAACAGGAAAATGGTATTACTAATTATATTTGCAATCATAATTATCATATTGACATTAATAACAATAAAGCTACTATTACTACTACTGCTACTGTTGGCACTAATGATACCGATAACTAGAAGAACTTAGAGAGCGCATACCTCCGCCGAGGCAATAGGGTCACTGATGCAATTAAAAATATTTACACTTGAAGAATTACGTTAAAATCACTTCTTACTCAAGTACACTAAAATATTCACACTTGAAGAATTACATTTAAGCACACACGTTTCTGAAGAACAATGACGACGTCTGTGTTTTCCTTTCTCGCAATGCTAATGTATCTTTAAAAAATAATCCTGAATCCGGTTCATCTGTTCTTTTTTTAGTTATCCTGCTCCCCAAATGACCAACGGATAAACAAACAAATATTCGATTCGGATCATGATTCGGATGAAAACCAGAGCTTAATGCCATCGGAGTTGGGCTATGAGACAACCTTGGGAAACATTTCATAAAAATCTGTTCTTAACCTACTAACCAACGAACAAACAAGCAAACTAACACTACCAAAATCATAACCTTGGTGGAGGTAATGATGAAACAAATAACAAATGCAATGATAATAATGATGATGATATTTATGATGATGAATACGAGAATATGCATGATAGTAAAGTAGTCGTAGTATGATCATTTTGATGATGGTGATAATGGTGGTAGTGATAAAGAAAATGATGATAATAATAATGATGGCTATGATAATATGGATAAAAACGATAAAGGTAATAATAATGACCATATTAATGATATCGAAAATACACACACACACACACACACACACACACACACACACACACACACACACACACACACACACACACACACACACACACACACACACACACACACACATACACACGCGCACGGTCAGATATATTGTATAATAAACATTACTGTTATTAATGCCACGCCTGGAATAGAATATTCCATTGAATTTTCATTTCATGTTTGTTCATGATGTGAAACGATTCCGTCAGTCGCTATTAATGATGGTTTCATAGTTTCCTGAAATATTCAATTATTCATATTTTGAAAACTCTCTCCGAAGATAATAACTTATTGCTACGTGGCATTATAAATTATGTATTTCCTTCTCACGTTAACGGGTTAACCTTTATAAGCTAAAAATATGTTAATAGTTGTCAGTGGGAAAGAAACATCAGTTGAAGTGTATGAATTTTTCTTCGATTTCTTACATTTTCATCATTATCTCTTTTATATTCATATAAATATAGCCTGCATTTAGCACTAGATGTCATATCACACTCCACAATAAGCCTCTTCACAGCACCTGAAGCGCACAGAATATACTCTGTATTTATAGAGTATGCAAATATAAACAATTCAGATCTATTATATCTGGTATTGCATACAGAATAAATGATACACCGAATCATTTATTTGTGTGATAGATTGAACTTCGGGTCAATAAAGGTGGAACTAGTCTTGCAGGGGATTTATAGAAAGAGCCAAAGAACTCCCATGGATTCCAACAACAAAAAAAACACACACACAGATAGATAGATAGAGAGAATGAAAGAGAAAAAGGGAGAGAAAAAGAGCGAGCGAGAGCGAGAGAGAGAGAGAGAGAGAGAGAGAAAGAGAGAAAGAGAGAAAGAGAGAAAGAGAGAAAGAGAGAGAGAGAGAGAGAGAGAGAGAGAGAGAGAGAGAGAGAGAGAGAGAGAGAAGAGAAAGAGAGAGAGAGAGAGAGAGAGACAGAGAGAGACAGAGAGAAAGAGAGAAAAGGAGAGAGCGAGCGAGAGAGAGAAAGAAAGAGTGAGAGAGAGAGAGAGAGAGAGAGAGAGAGAGAGAGAGAGAGAGAGAGAGAGAGAGAGAGAGAGAGAGAGAGAGAGAGAGAGAGAGAGAGAGAGAGAGAGAGAGAGAGAGAGAGAGAGCGAGCGAGAGAGAGAGAGAGAGAGAGAGAGAGAGAGCGAGAGAGAGAGAGAGAGAGAGAGAGAGAGACAGAGACAGAGACAGAGACAGAGACAGAGAGAGAGAGAGAGAGAGAGAGAGAGAGCGAGAGAAAGAGAGAGATAGATATAGATAGATAGAGAGAGAGACAACAAAAGAACAAAATTTAGTTCTGTAAACTCGTAAAAGCGAATAGCAAGATAAAGAGCAGTAGCGGAAAACGCCTCCACGACCAGGAGAGACTTCTGTTTACGGCGCCACGACGACCGTAAAAGGTCGGCCTCCATGAATACCTC
>NC_091553.1:31674485-31679485 GCF_042767895.1 Penaeus vannamei
CCCTCAAAAAAAGGGAAAAAAAAGAAAATCCTCAAAAACGTTGGAAGGGAATCCAGTGTGGGAAAAATAAAGAGAAGTAAGAAAGAAAGAAAAAAATAATTCACACCCTGATGTTGTCACCACCAGAAGAAGCGACGTATAAAGCAATAAATATCTCAGAGATCCTTGCTCCTTAAGCACAGATTTATGTCGGAGTTGGAAGGCGACAGGAAGGAAGGAGGGAAGGGAGGGCGGTAGGGAGAGAGCAGGAAGAGGGGAAAGCAGGGAGAGAAGGAAGGGGAAAGAGGCGATAGTGAGAGAGCAGGAAGAGGGGGAGGCAGGGAGAGAAGGAAGGGGAAGGGAGGGCGATAGGGAGAGAGCAGGAAGAGGGGAAAGCAGGGAGAGAAGGAAGGAGGGAAGGGAGGGCGATAGGGAGAGAGCAGGAAGAGGGGGAGGCAGGGAGAGAAGGAAGGAGGGAAGGAAGGGCGAGAGGGAGAGAGCAGGAAGAGGGGAAGGCAGGGAGAGAAGGAAGGGGAAGGGTGGGCGATAGGGAGAGAGCAGGAAGAGGGGAAGGCAGGGAGAGAAGGAAGGGGAAGGGAGGGCGATAGGGAGAAGGCAGGAAGAGGGGGAGGCAGGGAGAGAAGGAAGGGGAAGGAGGCGATGGGGAGAGAGCAGGAAGAGGGGAAGGCAGGGAGAGAAGGAAGGGGAAAGAGGCGATAGGGAGAGAGCAGGAAGAGGGGAAAGCAGGGAGAGAAGGAAGGAGGGAAGGGAGGGCGATAGGGAGAGAGCAGGAGGAGGGGAAGGCAGGGAGAGAAGGAAGGGAAGGGAGGACAATAGAGAGAGAAGAGACGGGAGAGGAATGAAGGCAGGAATAGAGAGGGAGAGAGCAGCAATGGAGGAAGGCAGGGAGAGAAGGAAGGGAAGTGAGGGCGATAGGGACAGCTGAGAAGGGAGAGCCTTTGGGAGAGCTGAGAAGGGAGGGAAGGGAGGGCAATGGGGAAAGGTGAGAAGGAAGGGAGGAAGGCAGGGAGAGAAGGAAGGGATGGGAGGATATAGGGAGAAAGGGGAGGAAGGAAAGGAGACAGGGAGAGAGAGGAGGGAAGAGGCCTCAGGGTGAGAGGAGATGGATGGGAGGAAGACCGGAAGAAAGGAGGTAAGAGAGAGCAATAGCGAGAGAGAGGAGGGAAGGGGACGAGCGGGAGAGAGGGGAAGGAGGGAGGAAGGCAGGAGGAGAAGGTAGGGAAGGGGGGCGACTGGGAGAAAGGAAGCAATTATGATAATGATAATAATGTTATTGATAATAACATTAACAGCCACAATAACAATAATAATAAGGGTTAAAAATTATATCAATAGCAATGATAGTAATTATGATAATGATAATATATATATATGATAATATGATCATATGATAGCGATAAGTATGTATAATCATACATACATGCATGCATACGTATATATATATATATATATATATATATATATATATGTATATATGTATATATATATATATATATGTATATATATGTATATATATATATATATATATATATATATATATATATATATAAATATATATATATATATATATATATATATATATATATATATATATATATATATATATATATATATATATATATATATATATATATATATATATATATATATATATATATGCATAAGCCCACACACACACACACACATATGTACACATACATACACACACACACACACACATATATATATATATATATATATATATATATATATATATATATATATATATATATATATATATATATATATATATATATATATAGAGAGAGAGAGAGAGAGAGAGAGAGAGAGAGAGAGAGAGAGAGAGAGAGAGAGAGAGAGAGAGAATAAGGGCACAGCATCTATAGAGAGAGAGAGATAAAGATGCATATACGTATAATATTCGATCAAATAGTCTACAGTACAATAACTTTTCCGTACCTCGGGATGCTGCAATCCCCACGACAATTCTCACCCAAGTCAAGTCGCCACGTATACGGTGAGTCATTATGTATTGAAGTCCGTCTGTTGGCTTTTAGCTGCAGTTTTCTCCGCCATTCAGAAGTCGGTAAGACTCATAACATCAGTCGTTGCTGCTCTTATGCCTTTTTCTTTATCTTATTCTTTTCTATTTGCGTGGGATCTTTCCTGGCATTATCTACACATTGCTTGGTGTTTTTTTAAACCTTGATAACAGGGATTTCCACTAAAAATCGCCCGCGCACTTAGTCTAATGCAAGCCATTGAGAGTATCATTGTCGGGGCGGAAAAAATAATCCAATTTCTAATATCACCTGAACTCCTCGCCTTATGAAGACCGCGCTTGCTTGCTAACGACGAACGAGCTACAAGCCTGAAAAGGCGAGGTCTTGTGTTCATTTCTTCAGCTTATGAGAGAATATCAGCGGAGAAGCGAGGAGGGGCCGCATTTACCCTTGTTGCGTTAAATGGCAATTTCTTTAGGAGTTTCTGGTCCCGAATGTTGCAGGTTATCAACAGGTTCTATTGGGTTTCCCACTGTATTGATACGCGTAGGTGGAAAAGGACGGCATCCACTGGTTTGAATCCAGTGTTCGTGATTATATTGTGAAAATGACGACCATAATGATTATGAATATGTTAAGCAGATGGCAGAGATGTGCCTTCTGCATTGCTTATAAGATGAGACATTTCAGACCTCTGAATCTGCATGCCCCTTGCTCTGGAACTCACTCAACAGGAGTTTCATTTTATCGATAATGGCTCCCAGTATATTATGTTCGACGGCAACACTTGCAATACATTTTTACGACATGCAATTTCAGTCACTTGACTGTATTCGATGAAATAAATTCTGAAAGTTTTTGTTCCCATATTTCCGAAAACTACTCTCTACTTTTGTCACCACTCAATGAAATTTGGGTTTTGGAAAAAGTGCGTCACAGTACATCACAACTTTTATATAGGGAGGGACCTATTCAGAGTGGAATGTTCACAAGCTAAAGATTTATTTTTTAGATATACAGTCATTGTTACTTTCATCTCTATTCCTTTCCTTTAGGTAGATCACATATTCAGGTCGGACAGACAGGCATTCACGTACACACACGATGTGGCTATAGCTTTCATTTACACCCATATCTGTCATATTCATGGATCTCTCTCGCAGGCAAACACACACACACACACACACACACACACACACACACACACACACACACACACACACACACACACACACACACACACATATATATATATATATATATATATATATATATATATATATATATATACATATGCATATACATACATACATATATATATATATATATATATATATATATATATATATATATATATATATATATATATATAGATAGATAGATATAGATATAGATAGATAGATAGATAGATAGATGAGCGGAGAGAGAGAGAGAGAGAAAGAGAGAGAGAGAGAGAGAGAGAGAGAGAGAGAGAGAGAGAGAGAGAGAGAGAGAGAGAGAGAGAGAGAGAGAGAGAGAGAGAGAGAGAGAGATAGAAATATTATCATAGAATTTGAATATGGTATAACAGAGTTATCCCTCCCCTCCCTAAGAGGAAAGAAAAAACAAAGAAAAAAAATAAAGAGAAAGAGAGAAAAAGAGCCGCAACAAAGCCTTACACTAATTACACCATTAGAGAAGGGCAGAACACATACTCCGCAGAAGGTCTATTTTGCATCCGAGGCATAAGGGGGACTCTCGCCCCTTCCATGTCCGTGCCCTGCAGCTAGGAGAGGCGTCGGCAACCAAAGGATTTCTTCAAGGGATGCTCCTATATCACGTTTCATCTCCCTTATCCAATATATTTATTTTTTTTCCTTTCTATTACCTGCACGACTGATCACCTTCCCCATGAATATGTAGTCCTATGATGGAGTAGATGCAAGGCTTCTGTCTGAAAAGTTTAGCGTACATTAGAGTTAATTACCATAGCTAATGTTTTGAGAAATGAGACGATCCTATTGCGAAGAGGAATGGATAATTCAGCTGGGGAGGAAGACTTATTTACATTATTAATGATAGAATATGGATAATCACTGTTGGCTAGACTTTACATAACATATCGATGATTAGCCTATTATGCCGACTAGTCCAATTAACGGCAATGGAGTTTGGGTTTCCGGTTTCGCTATATCTATAATGAATGATGCTGAAAATGTTTACTTATTTGTGAACGTAATCAAAACCTTGCGAAGATTATTGACTTTTTATCGTTATTATTATCCTTGTCATTATTATTATCGTTATTACTTTTACCATTGTCACTGGTATCGTAATTATTATTATCATCATAATTGTATTGTTATTATTTGTACCCTTATTACTCTATCACCATAATTACTATAATTATCATTATTATCAATACTACTTCTACGACTTTTGTCATCATCATCATCGTTACCTTTGGTATCATTATCAACATTATCTTCATTACTTTCATAATTACTATCACTATATTTATCATTATCATTATCATCATTATTAGTATCATTATCTTCATTACGATAATTTCTATTGTTAGCATTATTATTATTACCATTATTATTGCTTTCATCATTATCATTATATCTGCCATTATCATTATCATTATTTTATCTATTACGATTATTATTATTATTATCATCATCATTATCATATTCATAATTACTACCATTATCATTGTTATCATTGTTGTCATATATTTTCATTATCATTATGATTTTTATCATCCTCACTATCATTATCATCATTATCATTATCATTATTCTTGTTTTAATTCTTCTTTTTGGTATTGTCATTGTTTTTGTTGATATTACTACTGTTGTAACATTAAGAATTATAGAAATAATGATAATAATCATTACTGTTATCGTTTTCATTCGTATTCTACTTTTATTCTTATCAATATTATCACTGTTAATGTTTTTATTTCTATTATTCTTATTAACATTGTTATTATTATCATTTTCATTATCATCA
>NC_091553.1:31701985-31707499 GCF_042767895.1 Penaeus vannamei
GGGGAAGGTGGTACAACATGCTAAGCTGATGGTGAGCAGATTAGGCTTGTCGAATACTTGAACATTTATTTTAACTCTTCGCTACGTGGTCGGTGAGGAGGGAGAGGAGGAGGAGGAAGGAGGAGGAGGAAGGAAGGGGCAAGGGGGAAGAAGGGGAAGGGGGAGGGGGAAGGAGGGGAAGGGGGAGGAGGGGAAAGGAGGAAAGGGGGAGGAGGGGGAAGGGGGGAAGGAGGAGGAGGGGGAGGAGGGAGAGGAGGGAGAGGAGGGAGAGGAGGGGGAAGGAGGAGGAAGGAGGAGAAATGAGGAGGAAGGAGGAAGGAGGGGGAGGAGGAGGAGAAGGAAGAGGAGGAGGAGGAGGAGGAGGAGGAGGAGGTGGTGGCGGTGGTGGTGAAGGAAGAGTAAGAAAAGGAGTAGGAGGAGGGGGAGGAGGAGGAAGAGGAGGAGGAGCAGCAGCAGGAGGAGGAGGTGGAGGAAGAGGATTAGGTGGAGGAGGAGGAGGAGGCAGAGCTGGAGGAGGAGGAGCAGGAGGAGGAAGAGGAAGAGGAGGAGGAGGAGGAGGAGGAGGAGAATTGGGAAGTGAAAGGAGTAGGAGGAGGATGGCAGACAGACAGACAGATAAACTGACTGACAGACTGACAGGCAGGCAGACAGACAGACAGATAGACAGATTGACTGACAGACAGATAGACAGATTGACTGACAGACAGATAGACAGATTGACTGACAGACAGATAGACAGATTGACTGACAGACAGATAGACAGATTGACTGACAGACAGATAGACAGATTGACTGACAGACAGATAGACAGATTGACTGACAGACAGATAGACAGATTGACTGACAGACAGATAGACAGATTGACTGACAGACAGATAGACAGATTGACTGACAGACTGACAGACAAACAGATAGACTGAATGACTGACTGACAGGCAGGCAGACAGACAGACAAATTGACAGACAGACTGACAAACAGACAGATAGACTAACTTGACTGACTGATTGACTAATAGGTAGGCAAACAGACAGATAGACAGTTTGGCAGATAGACTACCTGACTGACTGATTGACTAATAGACAGACAGACAAGCAGAACGAGCGAAAGAAAACAAAAAGAAAGAAAGAGCGAGCGAGAGCTCAAAAAAGAGATTGCTCCCTCCACCGGCGACCCAAGCCGAGAGCAGAGCACCCGACCCGAGGCAGCCAACGCCTCCGCGACGAAAGCCCTCGAGTCGAAGGGCGAGAAAGGGGAAGAGGAGCTGCCATAGAGAAGGGTTTAGGGAAGGAAAGAGCCCATTGAGCGAGGGCGCGGCGGGAGGTCCGGGTGTGCTGGTGCCTATAACCGGGTTTTAGGGTTATGGACCGAGGGGGTCAGAATTCGGATATTATTGTAAGGGAAGGATCGGGAATATGGCTGGGAGGAATGACTCGCGTGGGGCGCTGCTGGGGCCGTTGGGGTGTTTCGATTCCTCTGTTCGTTTTGTTCTGGTGTTCGTTTGGCGCTTTGTTTGTTTTTTAGGTGTTCGTTTCGTTTCGTTTTTTGTTTTTCTGGTGGTCGTTTCGGTTCTTTTTTTGCTTTTGTTTTTTTGTTTTATTTTCTGGTGTTCGTTTTGGTTCTCTTGTTCCATTTTGTTGTTGTTTTCTGGTGTTCATTTCGTTTCTTTCTTGTTCTGTTCTGGTGGTTCATTAATACCAATTTGTTTTTTTCTTCACTATTTTGCGTTGCTTCTGTGCGTTTATTTAATCCAGTGTTCTTCTTACCCACGTGTTTGTTCCAATGTTTGTTCCGTTTTATTCATTTTGCCTCCTTGTCCATTTATCCGGTGTGTTTTTTGTGCTTTCTTCGTTCGTTTCTAACAGCGTTCATTGTGTTTTGCCTATTTGTCAGTTTCTTCTTGTGTTCTTTTCGTTTTATCTGTCCGTTTCTACCAGTTTTCATAGCGTTCTGCTAACTTGTTCGTTTCTGCCAATGTTTTGTTTTGTCCATTAGTTAATTCATAACAGGGGTTCCAGTGGTTCGCCTCCATGGTTCAGAATTCAGCACAGTATGAACTTCCAACTTGCAAATTACATCTTGTTGCGCTATTACCCTGTTTACTATTGCGAGATACGGCGTGCTTCAGGTTTTAAGGAAGGCTTCAAATCTGATTTAAAACACAAGGAATGCAAACGAAAGCTATTCCCTCGCCAAATAAAGTCTATCACAAGGGAATTTGCATATATATATATAATATATATATATATATATATATATATATATATATATATATATATATATATATATATATATATATATATATATATATATTATATATATATTTATATATATATATATATATATATATATATATATATATATATATATATATATATATATATATATATATATATATATACATATATATATATAGTGAATATATACGAATTCACTGCATTATGAATAAATGAACGAAGGAGAGGTTTAGTTCCGCTAAACAGTCTTTTTTTCTTTCACTTCTTTGTTGACAAACAAAAGGAAAGAAAAATGATAAAGAGAGAAAATGGGGAAGAGATGATAGGGGAAAAAGAGAGGCAGAAGAAAGTCAGTTAAGTAAGTTAAAGATAGCAAAAGTAAGGGAAGCAACGAAGGGAGAGAAAGCATAGGAAAAAGAAAATGAAGAAAGGAAATAAGAGAGCGAGAGAGAGAGAGAGAGAGAGAGAGAGAGAGAGAGAGAGAGAGAGAGAGAGAGAGAGAGAGAGAGAGAGAGAGAGAGAGAGAGAGAGAGAGAGAGAGAGAGAGAGAGAGAGAGAGAGAGAGAGAGAGAGAGAGAGAACTACGGTAAGAGAGAGAGAGGAAAATAAAGATAAAAAAATATGCATACATAACCTCAGTCCTTGGTCTCCAAGATATTACATCCAAAAATGAAGACGAAGAATAAAGAATAGTGATAATGTTGATACAAGAATAAGAAAGAGAAGGAAGAGGAAAATAAGAAGAATAAGAAGAAAAATACGAATAAGAAGGAGAAAAAGAAAACGGAAGAAGAAGGAGGAAAAGAAGAAGATAAAGATGATAATGAAGAAGAAGAAGAAGATGGAGAAGAAGAAGAAGAAAATGGAGAAGAAAGAGAAGACGAAGAAGGGGAAGAAGTAGAAGAAAAGGAAGAACAAGAAAAACGAAAAGAAAAACAGCCGCCCATTTTGGAAAGGCGAAAACTACTCTCAACAGCCGGATGGAAATACAGTAGACACGAGTGGCGGTCGACAGGACAGCGAGGGGAAACTGCTGATAATTGTCTGATGGGCAAAATATGAGGGGAAAAGCATCTCGGCTTTATATTGCCTTTACTGTTACGGTTATTGCTTCTGGTGTTATTGTATTCGTAATAATTATTGCTATCGACTCTGTCTGGTTGGGCTGCCATTGTTGCTACATTCGAGTTATTGCTGTTTTTGTATTTATTATTATCATTATCATCATTATCATATCATCACTATTATTATCATATCATCACTATTATTATCATCATTATCATATCATCACTATTATTATCATGTCATCATTATAATCTTATCATTGCCATCATCATGATCATTATCAACAATGAATTATCATTATCATCTTATAATCAGAATCATCACGACCATCAATCATCATCATCATCATTATCATCATCAGTCATGAGCTGATAAAAATATTCACTTGCGTATCTAAAGTCAATTTCGGTTCTCAGTCGAGCCACAGAGAGAGGCGGAGTGCCAGAGAAGCAAACGCAGCGACAGAAACCGTTCTCTAAGCTGAAGTGGAAACCCTTTGGACTGCGCGCTAAAGGAGCGTCGTGTCGACCGGCCAGTTTGTGAAATTGAACATGGTCGTGAGGGCGATTGAGTTTTCCTTCCAATTCTTTTCCAGTTGGATAGAAGTTACAGCTGGGATAACACCGTATAAATCAACTGCATTAAGCTTTTGGATAGTATGATACGTGGAGCATACAAAAAACCGAATTTGTCCCATATGCACGTGGACGTACGTTCGTGGAGAAACATGGTGTTACGGTATGCCAGTTCTCAATCGCTATTGAAGAGAATGAGAAGCGTTGACTTGGCAAACTTAGGACTTTGCGGAATATACAGTCGGTAAAACATCAATATATTATCGGATATTTTTATGCGACAAATAAATATGCCTATTAAACATACATAGAGAGAGAGATGGACATATAAAATAGTCAGATGGATGCACACACACCAAAACATAAACACACACACACGCACACACACACAAACACAGACACACATACATACACATACGCGAACACACACACACACACACACACAAACACACACACACACACACACACACAAACACACTCATACATACACACAGTGCACCTTCCCTTTATTTCCCTCCCCCAAAATGAAGCAGAACGGCTTGCTTGAAAGACTTTTCACCCTTTTCCTTTGGGATGATAACAACCTTGATTTCTCTGGAAGAATAAAAAGGGTATGAATCATATCTAAATTTGAGACTTGCAAGGAAATGCGTTTTTGCGAGATTTTGTGGTAATGGGTTTAATTAAAGCTAAAAACTGGGTCTTTGTAAGGACTAGGGAACCCTCTGTAATTAACGAAATGGAACAGAGCGTTTTTAATCTTTTGGTTCAGCAGCTTATACAGTTTTTGTGAGTTTTCGTTAAACCACATTAACACCTTCTGAAGATCTAATTGGGAAAAAGGCAGGGCAGTTCACGTTGAAAAGAAGCTAACCTGATTTGATGTTATTTCTCTGTATGTGCGCTTTTTTGTTTACAGACAAAGGGACATACATGCATATATACATACATACATACATATATACATACATACATATATACATGCATACATACATATATATGAACATACATATGTGTATACATACATACAAACATACATACATATGCACATACATATATGAGTACATACATACAGACAAATGTGTATATATGTATACATATGTATATATATATATATATATATATATATATATATATATATATATATATATATATATATATACATACATAGATACATATTATATATATATATATATATATATATATATATATATATAAATGTATATATATATATATATATATATATATATATATATATATGTATGTATATAAATGTGTATATATATATATATATATATATATATATATATATATATATATATATGTATATATTATATAAATATATATATATATATATATATATATATATATATATATATATATATATATGTATACATACATATATATATATATATATATTTAAATATATATGTATAAATACATATATATATATATATGTATATATATATATATATATATATATATATATATATATATATATATATATATATATATATATATATGTATACATACATACACACATACATATATATATATATATATATATATATATATATATATATATATATATATATATATATATATATATATATATATATATATATATATATATTTATTA
>NC_091553.1:31707999-31710499 GCF_042767895.1 Penaeus vannamei
ATTCCGACAAGAATGTCACCTGGGAAGGTAGTGTCGACTTCAGCAGCTTGATGAGGTACAGTGAGGTTATCATCTAGGTTAAAAGCAAGTGTCCATTCTGAGGTAACATGCAGTGGCTGGCCTGTCACCCCTCTGAGGATCTTTGAAGAGCTTCTGCTTCGAAGTTTCCGGCATGCATCAGTTAGGATGGCAGCTGAAGACTTGATAAGGGTGGCCTCGGAACCCGTGTCAATGAAGCAGATTGTGGTCCTGCCATTAACATTGAGTCCCACGAGAGGTCGTCCCGTGGGACCTGCTGCGTTCACCACACTGATCACTGGTTCGTGGAGTTCCGTCTGTGTACTGGTGGTAGTAACGGCTCCCTGCTGTGAGACTGCCAGAGGGGCTTGGAGCTCTGCCATCCTGGCCGGTCGGAAAGGGACACTCCCTGGCAAGATGGCCGGTCCTCTGGCAACGAAAGCAGGTTAGGCTTCTTGGTGGTGGTCTAATGCCTGATGCAGTGGCACGGCATTCTGAAGTGTTGTGGTACGAACTGCGATGATACTCGCACCACCGGGAAGGAGCAGGGTATGGAGACGCAACTTGTTCGGCAGCCACAGCGTATGCATAAGCATCTCGGGTTCGAGGTGGACGAGGTGGGTAATTGTGCCGACCCACACTGTCATCTCCAGGGAAGTCATTTGGAGACTGGTGACGGCTGGTAGACTCCCTGTGCCGTATGCCGTTCCGGGAATTCCAAATCCTTTGGGCGGTCTCAGCAAGCTGTGATGTCGGGCAATCTTCCTTCAGGGCTAGGAAATCCCTTAGCCAGGGCGGGATCCCAGTCAGAAACACACGTCTAATAAGCTCTGAGGGATCACCTATAGCTTCCTTATGATCCCGGTAACCCTGGTAGACAGATCCCTCGAGTTGCTGGTAAAAATCAAAGGGAGCCTGTCCTGCAGCCATACGGTTCTCATACAGGACTTTGTAAAAGTCTGCTGCAGTATAGGTTCCTCGGAACTTGGAGCGTAGAGCTGCCTTAAATGTGTCCCAGTCACGTATGAAATCAAAGAGTGGCGAGTTGATGATAAGATCAGCAGGGCCGCGGCAACTTGCTCGTGCTGCTTGAATAAAAGATTCGCTCGTTGGAGGCTTCACAAGATTTTCGATCGAGCGAATCCAGCCCTCAATCTCTTGATTTCTCTTAAGAGGCAGTGAAGCTGAAGTGTCCCCCTTAAAGTGAGGAACAGTCTCCCTTGCAAGGACATAGGAGACAGTTTGGGACGGCCCTTGAGATGAGGCGGGTCTCCCATATGAAGGCGCGTGGCTGAATTCAGGCACATTTAGATTGTTGGGGTAATGGGCAGGCTGGACTGGAGGTTCTGGTGTAGATGGTCGGCTACGGGGAAGGGGCCGAGGAAGATCACAGGTTGCATCATTGCGGCCATACATCTGGACAGCATCTCTCGGCCGACTTTTCCGCTTTTCCTCTTCTAATTCTCTTTCCTTTTCCTTTAACAGTCGTCGTAGCGTTGCGATCTGCTCATCTCTGCTGCTGTCTTGCGCTTGTTCAGGGGTAGGAGTGGGCAGAGTTCTCTGAGGGCTAGAGTGGGTAGTTGATGCCGTTTCCACCCCTTGTTGATGTGTTGCTTCTTCTTGCCGGGCCAGTCGCTCGCTGAAATCTTGTGTCTGCGACTTGATTTCTTGTATGTCAGCGGATAAAGCTCCAATTTTGTCGAGGATCTCCGAGAAGAGAGTCATCTCGCCCTCCATGGCTCGTACTGCTTGTCTTACTTCGGGGTTTGAACAGGGGACAATGACCGGCATCTGTTCAACCGAAGTACTGGGCACAGGTGAGGGAGCACGGGAACTGGGCTGGCTCAACGTCCCTGCATGCTTACTGCGGGTCACTCTTTCGGGTTTTCCAGGCATTGTCTAGATCACTGCTAGGACACTCACAACACTTAACACAGGGGTTGGGGAGTCACTGAACACAATGGACCACAAAACACCAGTATCACCGAATACAGGGGTTGGGGAGTCACTAAACACTTTGGACCACAAAACACCAGTATCACTGAACACAGGGGTTGGAGAGTCACTAAACACTAGGCACCACAAAACAAACAAAATCAGAACATAACAATAGATCAAAACATTTAGGCCTTTACACTTAAGTCACCACGGGATATTTACATTAAATAGTCACCGTAGAGTATATTACTCAACGATACACCAAGAACTGAACATAATCACTATGCACTTTGGAAGATTATACACACTGCTGGAACAAAATTATCACATTTACATGGAAATCAGGAAAGTATCCCTAAACCTATCGAGAGCCATAAACCATTAGCTGGGCGAGCGGTTATTAGTACATGTACATCTATCTCTGCAAGAGATGATTATGCTGAAAGAGATGGGTACCGCTCTTGAATACTACAAATATACATTGATCAATACTACATGGCTCTCCAAAGTCCTCTTAAGAGGCTACAGACATGGTTGACATAAC
>NC_091553.1:31715499-31717999 GCF_042767895.1 Penaeus vannamei
CTGATGCTCTCTTCAGTTTAGATGATGCTCTCAAGGAGATATATTTATGATGGCACTGATGCTTCCCCCCCCCTCTCTTACACTAAGGATCCCTTCCTTTCCTCCTCCCTTAGTCCATTCTACGGCGGTGGAGTTCAGTAATATGTAAGAAAATCCATGAGCGGACACGTGCAAATATCACATCGCATTTCTAGCTCCTCTGTAACTTAGCAGAGATAGTAAGCTACCAAGCTTTAAAATCTTTGTGCCGCATATACCCAAGCTTAAAGTCTTAAACAAAATTAGAGTTACAAAGTACTTGAGGTTTTAGGCGGTTCCAGTGAATGCTTTGACGAAAGTTATTCCTGTCTGGCCAAGGTGCTCACGTGTTCCCATGCAACATGCCGTTTGATTGCTCGACGGCAGTGCTTTCTATCCTTTCCTATTATGCGGCCCCGACCAATATATATTAATCTCCATGGCCCCATTCAGTGCCTGTTATCTCCTCAGATTGAGTTATTATTAGTCATGGACGGTGTAAAGCTATAGCACAGGAACACTTTATGGAAAGATTCCAGTTTATTGGTATGTGAGAGATGATTGATTATATGTAGGTACTGTAGGTGGGATAAAATTCAGTTTAATTGTGGGTCATCATTTTCATATTGTTCCAGAGCCCCTCATAAGTACCCCGTGCCCACCCCTTGAGGTCATGTCCTCAGATTGTGAACCCATGCTCTAAGAGGTTTGTCGTTGGGAGAGAAATTAATTTGCTTTTCATCATAGATATTGCTTCATGTCAACTGCATGTATGTAGTTTTTAAAAATGTATTGAAACTATAGTCTTTTTGCGGAGACAAAGTATTTTCAAAGACCGAACAATTCATCCCAGCCATGACAAATAAAGTTGATGAGAGCTACATGATCTGTCTGACAACAGCCACAATTCACTTGTCCTTTGAGATATAAAGTTGCTATTACTCGGAATTATTTACAAATTTCAGACAAATACATATTTTAAGACCATTTTCAGACCTATCAGCTTTTCGCCGTGTTTCGTCCACGACCCGGCGCCTTGTTCATAAATAACCGAAAGTGTCTATTGTCGCTTTCACTCGTCATGGCCAAAGTCGCGTGCCCACCGTTGCCACCTCGGCGCCCTTAGGAAAACGGCGCGGCGATGGCGGCATGGAATGTGCACTGCGCTCTGTGTTACCATTCGCACCCGGCGGCGGTAATTCCATATGTGTGCGTGTGTGGGTGTTTGTGACAAACACACATACATCTGTTTGTATATATAATTTCTAAAGTGTAATCACATTCAGAATGGGGAAATTCCTTTTAAATATGTCTTCAGATACCAAACGACAATGTCAAGATGTAAAACATAATATCAATGTGTATATAAGGGGAAAACTTTAACATACCTTTGTTATGAGCTATTTTTTTCTTTGTATGTATCCAAAACTGGTCGTGTCTCGCTTATTCCAAAGTCGCTTACCTATACATTCCCTAAACATGGAAGCGTATTGCCCTAAAGAGAAGGGAAAACGTCCTGAAATCCCCCTAAAAATACAAAGCAACAGCAGCACAATTGTTAACTTTTTTCTTTTTTTTTAGTACACCATTTTCTACCACACCGTAAATATCAAACATAAAAAACAGGGCCAAGTTCATAAGCTACTTTACCGTTTTCATTACTTATCGGGTTTCCCTTACCCATGTTTCTTTCCTGGTTGGCAGTTCATTGATTTTTTAGGCCGAACCTCTACCTTATGGACCTCGTAAATTGCATGCCCAGGCGCCAGGAACTTCAGAAAATTATTTGCTGTGTCCGTTTTTTGTTCATTCTGTTATGAAACGGTTATAATGCATATGTTTCTCATTAAAATATTTTTTCTCTTGTAATAATGAATATTTTTCTAATTATTATGATAGTGAATATTTTTCTCATCATTATGATAATAAATATTGATATCGTTATTAAAAAAATAACGTTAAGTCCTCGTGTTTCTGCGTTCTGAGACTAATTAATGACCTTTACATGGTATATGACTTTACCATACCAACCAGTTATTATTAATACCTTTGCATTCTTAAACTGTAAATTAAACTAAAATCTCTTCATTTTTGTACTTAATTTTACAATCAGTGTAGCCTTTCTGAAAGAGGTTGCTTAATGAACTTTGAAAATTTCCTTTTCATGTTTTAGTGATGTTTAGCTGAATTTCGTTAACAAACTCATGTCCATGTAGATTTGACTTACAGGAAACATGCGTAAGATCATGGGAAGACACTCCCCTCAGCCACATTGTGAAACTATAAGCGTTTTAAGCAGGGAAAGTTCTTGCCTAAAATCTCAAGACCCTTTTATTACTAACGGGATTTTTTCTTGCTTTCTCAAGCGACCCCCGTAGATGGCTAGCCTTGCGGTGTACCGTCACCATGGCAACAGTGTCATTCGCGTACCGTAATAGTTACAAGCCTTCGAATGCGGGCGCTGGCCAGGAATTCCGCTTAA
>NC_091553.1:31735499-31745499 GCF_042767895.1 Penaeus vannamei
ATATCCTTAATAATAAGAAAAATAAAAGTAACAACAACAGTGAAATTACCAATTTTAATACTAATGCCAATATCAGTGCAACAATTAATGCATTAACATCAACAAGAATAATAATGATAACAGTAATGATAATGCTGATAATAACGTTAATGATACTGATAATAAAGTGACAACAATACTGATGATGACAACGACATTAATAAGAAAACTGTTACTGATACTAATGGCACTAATGCACTAATGAGTGATGGTAATTAAGAAAAAATACGGACAATAACGCTAAGAACAACCGTAATAATAACAATAAAGATAATAATACTGCTGCAAATAACAATTACGGCAACAACAATATTAATTGCAATGGTAATAATAGAAATAGTAATGATAAAGATGATAATAATGAAGGTAATGATAACAGTGATAATGATAACAATAGTTTTAAAAACGATGACAATAATTGTATAACAATAGTAATAATGATAATGATGATGGCAATAACAATAACAGAAATGATAATAACAATAACAAAAATAAAAGAAAACAACTACAATGGCAACGACAACAACATCGACAAAAATAACAACAATGGTATATATAACAGAAACACATTGAAACCAGACCCGAGGTAACTTTGATAAGTAAAACGCCATGAAACGGGTCAGAAGGCTCATATTACCGGAATAATGACCACCCAAATAGCCTTAGTTATGAAGAAGTGAAATGAGAGATGAAGAAAGAATTTTGAAATACTGCAAAATATCAGGAAACAGCTGAGAAATATCGTAGGTGGATATAAGAACGGTAATTACAGAGTTTGGACTGAATTATAGGACATTTGCCGCGGAAGAATTAGAGAGAAGATAGTGATAATATTTCAGGTCTGGGAAAGGAGGAGAATACTGGCAAATTATTATTATTATTTTACTCTATATTTTTATTTTTTATTTATTAATTTTCATTTATTTTTTCAAGAGAGAGGAGGGTAAGGGAAGAGAAGGTGATACTTATGGTTATGATAATGATACCGAGAATGATGGCGATGGTGATGTGGTGATGATGATTACGATGATAACAACAATAATAATAACTATAACCTAACCAATTCCATCATCAACAACATATTCAATAACAACAATAACAGCAATAACAATAACAGCAACAGCATTACTATTACTGATAACAGTAGTGATAATAATGATAGACATGATGATAATAATGATGATAATAATGATGATTATAATAATGTTGATAGTAACAATAATAATGACAGTAATAATAATTACATTACTACTATTAACACTACTACTGCTGATGATACTACTGCTACTAAAAATAATGATAATGATAATAATATTGATAATGATGATAATAATGATAATAGTAATTGTAATAATAATAATGAAAGTAATAATGATGATTTTGATGATGATTATGACGATGATGACGATGATAATTATGAAGATGATGATGATGATAATTGTAATAATAATACTAATGATAATATTGATGATGTTAATGATTTATTATTATCATTATTGTTGTTGTTATTATTATTATTATTATTATTTATTATTGTTATTATTATTATTATTATTATCATTATTGTTTTTATCATTATTATTTTCATCATCATCATTGTCATTATCATTATTATTATCATCATCATCATTGTCATTATCATTATTATCATCTTCCCCTCCCTCTCCCTTTCTCCATCCCTCATCTCCCTCTCCCCCTCCCTCTCCATCCCTCATCTCCCCCTCCCCCTCCCTCTCCACCCCCCGCTCCCCCACTCTCCCTCCCCTTCTCATCTTCCAATGTATCTATGCAAAAATCTTTGTTCCTTTTGCGTTTATTCCAGATACAGCCGTTGTTCCTCATTGTTCATGCTGGCGCCGTTGGTAATGCGGTTGTTAAAGTGGAGTTTTATGCATCAGCCTGACAAGAATTATTTCCAAATTTGTTGTGTGCCTCGTTTTTGGATCCGGAAAGAGATGGCGATAAAAATGTAACAGTAACAGCGACACTTTATGCTATTTTTGGACTAATTTAAAGGTGATGATGATGTTAAATGATGGTGATGATAATGATTATGGAAATGGTAGTAATGATAAAAATGATAATGATAATGATAACGAAAATAAAGATGATAATACTCATGATTATAATGATAATGATAATTCCAACAAAACAACAACTATGACACTATCAATGTTGATGATAAATGATAATAAAAATTTGATGATGACAAAAGCAACAATATTAATAATGAAAATTCTAATTATGATAGTAATGATAATGAAAACAATGATAATGATGATGATAATAATTATAATAAAACTATTAATAATAATGATAACAATAACAATTGTACAAATACTAATAATAACAAGGATTGTGATAGGGAAAAAAATAATGATAATAGTAATGATAACAGCAATAAGAATAACAATAAAAAAACAAGAACAACAACAAAAATACTGCTATTGATAATAATAACAATAATCATAACATTATCATTACTACTAATACTACTACTATTAGTGATTGTGATATTAATAGCAACAATAGTAATGACAATGGAAATGATAATTATAATGATAATCATAATAATAATAACAGTAATGATAATAATAATAACTATAATGATAATAACAATAATAATAATGATGATATTCATAATAGTAATAATAATAATTATTGTAAAAATAATAGTAATAATGATAATAATAATGCAAATAGTAGTTATAATAACAATAATAATAATATTGACAAAAATAATGATGATGACTCGCTTGATAGAACAACCATAGCAACAACAACAACAATAATAATGATAATAATGATGATAACAATAATAATGATTATAATAATGACAATAATGATAATAGAAATAGTAATGATAATAATGACAATAGTGATTATAATGATAATAATGATAATAATAACAATGATAATAACAATAATGGTAGATTTAGTAATTACAACAATAATTATAGTGATAATTATAACGATAATAATGATAGTAATGACAATAACAATAGTAATTTCATCTGGCATTAATCTGCAGCAGTATCATTGGCCTTATCATTATTATCATTATCATCAATATATATTCCTTCTTATGGCAAAGCCTCGTGTTGCCAATTCAAATATCAATTAGTGGATAATGAAGAATTAGTTTTCGCATTTCTCTTCATCATCATTTTCTCCTCTCCATTATGATTATTTTCCATATTCTCGAATCTGACATTAATATTTATTATGGTCGATCTCATTACGATTTTGATGAATTGATTCTCTCTCTCTTTTTTTTAGCTTATAAGTTTTTATTTCTATGTTATAATAGCTTAACTAGAGCAACTTGTGATCTCTTTTCTTTGTTGAATTGTGATCTCCGTCGCAATAAATCCTTAATGGTGCAAAAAATGTTACTGCTTTTTATAAAGTTTGTCGTTAATGAATATCTTTGACTGCAACTATTATTGCATATTTATATATTCCTCTGAATGACAGTCGTTTTAATCCTCTTTACAGTTATTTTTACATTGAAGGTGGCTTTTGTACTCTTAGATTATTTGCGCTGGAAGTTAAGCGGCTAATACACATATGCATACATACATATGTATATGTATATATATATATATATATATATATATATATATATATATATATATATATATATATATATATATGTGTGTGTGTGTGTGTGTGTGTGTGTGTGTACATATATATATGTGGGTATGTGTGTATGTGAATATATATGTACACACACACACACACACACACACACACACACACACACACACACACACACACACACACACACACACACACACACACATATATATATATATATATATATATATATATAATACACTGCTGAGCATCATCAAATAAACTCGGACATTTTTAAAGCGTGAACAACTCATCAGCTTATGCAACTTCTCTCTGAAAAACGAACTACACTCTGAGCGATAAGCTTTTATTTGCGAGGACGTATATACACACAGATACATGCAGGATATAAACAAACACGGTAACGCTGGGAAAAAAAAAATGAAAATGAAACACAACCACAACTTTTCCTTTCCACACTGTGTCTATTTCATTTGCTATTCGCATTTACGCTTGCATGGAGTTACGTGCATACATAAAAGTGTGTGTGTGTATGTTATGTAGATGTGTGCGCACGTGCTTGTCTGTTTAGTACGTGGATGATATCGCCTCAGTTCAGGAATGGCTTCAGTTCAGTGGCTTCGCTGTGCTTGTACACTGAACTTTCCATCCGAGTAGCTGGCAGGACGGGTTACCAAAACGACCTCATTTATGTGAGTAGCCGTGGATTGCACATCCTCCTCTTATCGCCTTGCCTCCTCTTTCCTCTCTTGCTGTTCCCATCCCTTTTACTCCTCCTCTCCCTCCTCTCCTTTCTGTCTTCCTCCTCTACTTCCTTCTTCCTTTTTTTCTCTACTCCATTCCGCTTCCCAACCTTTACAAACTCTCTCTTTCACTCTGCCCTTTTTGTCTTCCCCTCCCTCTTTCCTAAACCCTTTTTCTTCCCCTCCCCCTCTGTGTTTCCTGCCCCTTCCTCTTTACCTTTCCTATTTCCTCCTCCTCTCTTGCCTTCACTTTCCCTCCCTCATTCCTCCCCCCTCCCTATCATTCTCCTCCCTTTTTCCTCCCCTCCCTTCTACTTCCCTTCCCCTTCACTTTCCTCCCCCCCCCTTTTACTTCCCTTCCCCCTCCCCACCTTCTTCCCCCCTCCCCACCTTCCTACTCCCCTCCCCACCTTCCTCCCCCCTCCCCACCTTCCTACTCCCCTCCCTTCCTCCCTACCCCCTCCCCACCTTCCTACTCTCCTCCCTTCCTCCCTACCCTCTCCCCTTTCTCCCTACCTTCCTACTCCCCTCCCTCCTCCCTCCTCAATCATCCCCACCCTCCTACCCCCCTACCCTCCTCCCCACCTCCCTACCTTCCTCCTCCCCGTATCATACGCTCGAGATCCGCGGCCGAAGTCGAGCTCGCACCCCGTCATCTGTTATTCCGCGTGTAAACATATCTCAGCCCTGATGGCGTAATAAATCTTAAGTCTTTCGTGTAGCCGTTATTGAATTCTTGATGAGTTTTAGATTGAAGCGCAATTGTTCTCAAATTTGCTGCTTTTTTTTCATGCGATGGTGGTTTCCGGAGGTGGTTTCCGGAGGGGCGGTCGGGTCCTGGGCGAGGGTGAGAGGGTCATAAATAGATAAATGAATACATGGAGAAATAGAATAGAAGAGGGATTGGGGAGGGAGTGGGAGGGGGGGGGGCAGGTGGGTAGCCAGGCGAGGTCTTGCGAGACTTTGTTGTTCGGTCTTGGTTTGTTTTCTTAGTGTGCAAAAAATGACAAAAAGAAAGAAACGAAGAAAGAAAGAAAGAGAGAGAGAGAAAAAAAAACAGTTTCTGCAGTTACAAAATCATGAAACTTTCTGCAAAAAGTTGAAAAGTGATTTCGGTTTGCAAAGAAAAGGCAAGAATGGAGAAAGAAAATAGAAGAAAGATTAATGGAAAAATGGGGAGAAGCAGAAACAGAAAGCTCCCACAAAGAGAATCCAGTGTTCATTCACAATGCATTCAAGTAATGATCACAAAAAGGAGTGGTAGGAGGAGGAGAAGGAGGAGGAGGAGGAGAAGAAGAAGGAGAAGGAGGACGAGGAGGACGACGAGGGGGAGAATGATAATAATAATAATAGTAGTAATAGTAGTAAAAATAATAATAATAATAATAAGAAGAAGAAAAAGAAGAAAAAGAATAGAAAAAGAAGAAAAAGAAAAAGAAAGAAGAAGAAAAAGAAAAGAAAAAGAAAAGAAAAAAAAGAGAAGGAGATGGAAGAGGAAAAGGAGAAGCAGAAAAATAAGGAAGAATAGAAAAAGAAACCAAAGAAGAAGAAGACGAAGAATAAGAAGAAGCAATATTAGAAGCAGAAGTAGAAGATTAAAAAAATGAAGAGACAGTAAAAGCAAAACAGACAAAGATAAAACAAAAGAAAAAGAATAAGAATAAGAATAAGAAGGAGAAGAAAACCAGCGCTCCCGTAATTCACTCTCCGGCCAAACAGAGAATAGAAATGCACATCGGAGCAGATCTAAATCGGAGCGCCAGTGATGGAGGAGCCGCTAAAAGGAACAGTCGGATAATACATGTGGCTTATTCAGTCTGACTTATACCCGTGGTGGTTGCAGCGCCCCAGGCCATGTGTAAGCCTTATCCCGGGGCTGATCCAGCGCCGGGCGGCTCCATCAGGGTGACTGTGATGGGTCGGGGGGATGGTGCGGGGGAGGGAGGGAGGGAGGGAAGGGGAAGAAGGAGGGGGAGGGAGGGAGGGAAGGGAGAAGAGGGAGGGAGGTGGAGGGGGGAGGGAAGGGGAAGAAGGAGGGAAGGGAAAAGAGGGAGGGAAGTGGAATGAGGGAAGGGAGATTGTGGGTGAAGAGGGAGGGAAGGTAGAGGGAAGGGGATGAGGGAGGGAGGTGGAGGGGGAAGGGAAGGGGGAAGAGGGAGAGAAGGGGATGAGGGAGGGAGGTGGGAGGGGAAGGGAAGGGAGAAGAGGGATAAAAGGGGATGAGGGAGGGAGATTATGGGTGAAGGGGGAGGGAGGGAAGCGGGAAGAGGGAGTCTGAGGAACCAGGTTTAGCTAGCCACATCCACAGCGCTCGTGACCTCTGACCTGTTCTTGAATGCTTCGACACACTCTATCCCGGGTCTCCGCTCTGACCGGACGGCCCCTTGAGGCTCTCCCCCAGCGCGTTCTGCTCGGCGCTCCCCTGGGCTCCCTCGCGCACAGCTGCACCAGCACGAGACTCAGCCCTCGCCACGCTGCCAGCCCCCTCAACCAAATAAACAGCCGAAGCAGAACTTGCGTCTCCATACACCCACCAAGTCAGGGGAAACCAAACCCTGACAGGGAGGGAGGGAAGGGGATGAAAGAGAGAGGTAGAGGGAAGATGGAAATGAAAGGGAGATGATCCAGCGCCGGCCGACTCCATCAGGGTGACTGTGATGGGTCGGGAGTATGATTCGGGGGAGGGAGATGGAGAGACGAGGGAGGGAGAGAAGGAGGAAAAGGGATGGAGACGGAAGGAAGTGGGGAGAGGGAGGAAAAGGGATAGAAGGGGAATAATAGGGAGGGAGGTGAGAAAAGGGATGTGAGGGAGGAAGGGGTAGGGAGGGCGAAAGGAGAGGGAAGGGCAATGGAAAGTGAGTAGGGAAGGAAAATGAAGGGAGGGAGAACAGAAAGGAGAATAGGGAAAAAATGGAAAGAACGTGAAAGAGGTGAAAAGGATGGAGCAGACGAGGGAAAGGGTGAATGAATTTGAAAATTGATGGAGGAAAATCATGAAAGAGAGAGAGTGAGAGAGAGAGAGAGAGAGAGAGAGAGAGAGAGAGAGAGAGAGAGAGAGAGAGAGAGAGAGAGAGAGAGAGAGAGAGAGAGAGAGAGAGAGAGAGAGAGAGAAAATTACTGGGATCTGGATAATATCAGAAATCAGTAATTTACATTTGCTTGTAAAGCTTCCAACTTACTTTTTATACGAGTACACGTGTTATTAGGGAAGGGTCACCGATATTACAAATATTTTGCATATTTTCACCGGGGTGGAATCATTGAATGCCAGAAAGTATTTGTCGAGTATGTACTGTGCAGCAGAGAAGGTTTTGACGTTGGGAAAGCGTGTAAAAATGCAGAAAAACAGGCCATAAAACGGCAAGCTGGGAAAGGTATTGGGCAGAAGTGTGTTACGACGAACTCTCTATGATACTCAAATCCGTTATTCAAGTATAGGATTGTATAGCGAAAAAAATGTAAAGATACGATGCCGCCTTAAGAGGGGAAAAGAAAGGGAAAAAAACCGTTCAATGAATAGAGTTTATCAGTAACCTATATGAATGTAGTACTGTAGTAGGGAATGTAGTATTTCGTAACATGTATGCCAAAATGAAGAGACTGCAGTTGCATGAATTATGAGTTCAGGCGAACGGAGTGACGGAAAACAAAGCAAAGTTTTAACGTGTGTTTGTTTGTGTTTTGATATATTTTTACATTCATATTTATCTGGGTTCATGTCATAATTGCCCCCAGGCTATGACACCGTCTTCTTGTTGAAAGTGTCTCTTTATTGCCTTCGAGACGTGGGTTGAATAGGTATCTTGCATAAATACTCCATCATTATCGAGGCACCTCTCATTCATTTGCGGCACAGGTCGTCTGCATATTTTTCCGCGATACTTATACATGTCCAGAAGCCGATGCTCTGTGCCGTTACTGGAGATGGAAGTTCCCGCAGTGGTCTTGGCCGCGTAGTTCACCGTCTGCTCTTCGCAATCAACATGTTCCCTCGGCAGACTTCTCAAACAGGCGGCGTCATCAGTGACTGCTGCGACGGAATACGATTAAGATAAGGAATAAATCTTCTAATCACCTGCAAGCTGTTCCAGTGGCTTTTCTCGGACACGGGACGTTAATACTGCGATCACGTTAGTTTAAAAAACCCTCTTTGTTGAACTGTTTGAAAGCTAGATTATATCATTTGAATAAGTTCAGAAACAGTCATTGTAATTATAGATGTTTGAAGATTATGTTTAATAATCTTCCTGCCCTTCTCCTCTGAAATCAAATAGACATGCTTCTTTGCTCAACCCAGCCGCTTCTTCCTGACTGTAGAGGTCAACAAAAGCCTCTTGCTTTGCATATAAGCGTGATCACCCAACCCCTTTTACCGACAACTCAGTCCTTTTTCAACCTCGAATAACCTTTTCTGCCACATCTCGCTTTCTTTGTCCTCGGCAGGGCTTAAGACGTATCTTAACTATATTCTCTTCATAATTCCTTTGAATTGTCGTTGGATTATCCGTTAGAAGCACCTCGATTTCATCTTGTAGATTAACCGTCATCGTGGAATAACGTATTTGAAATTCAAATATAAATCCATTTTCACTCGCTCTCCTTTTGAATTAGAGTCGCAATGTCATTTTTCCTTTTTTCTAGTTATGGCTACGCGTTTAAAGCCAAAGTGGTCACTTGTAGGAAGTGACCAGTCCTCAACAAGCTAATGAAGTGACCATTAGCCAAGCCAGCTTAGGCAATATGGAGGTCACTTTCATTAAAACACTCTCAAAGGTCAAGTCAGGTCATGGGGTTCAGTATCTTGACTTGGAAGCACACGGTGAACAGAAATATATTACTTTCTTGGGATACGAGAAAACAGTAGAGCGCTGGAGGTGTAACAGTTAATTTAGCGGTAAAGGATTTAATGATCTTGAGAAAACTCTGCAGACACGCACGATCGCGCGCACACGCCCGCACACACACACACACCACACACACAACAAACACACACACACACACACACACACACACACACACACACACACACACACACACACACACACACACACACACACACACACACACACACACACACACACACACACACACACACACACACACACACACACACACGCATATATATATATATATATATATATATATATATATATATATATATATATATATATATATATATTAACACATGTATACATGTATGAATGTAAGTATGTTTTTTCGTGTCTATATTTGTATTTCCATGCTTCCTTTCGTAATTACTGTTTCTATGAATTCCAATTAAGTCAGATAATTTATTACGAATCAATGAACTTTTATTACAGCTTTGAAGCCGCTCATTCCCCCCATGCAGTCGAGGTCCATGATCAATTCACCAATTATCAGTCCGTCTCCTTTGTCCTCCTCTCGAAGAGTAATTCGCACCATATCTGCTCACTGACTGAAATGAAGCTTGGTCTGTCACGTGTTTATATTTACCTAATTCAGAGTTTAATATCACTAACTTCCATAATTCTTAGGTCCGTGGAATTAATTTACCTTGGAAAAAAATGAAGGTAGTTCACTGCACAGTAACTTCTGTTGGTTAATATCCTCCATTACTCTTAATAATGACTAAACTA
>NC_091553.1:31755499-31757999 GCF_042767895.1 Penaeus vannamei
GGGAGAAAGGAAGGGATGGGAGACGAGAAAGGGTGGAAGGAGAGAAGAAAGGAAGACATGAAGGGGTGGGAGACAAAAAAGGGTGGAAGGAGAGAAGGAAGGGAGACGAGAAGGGGTGGAAGGAGAGAAGGAAGGGAGACATGAAGGAGTGGGAGACATGAAGGGGTAGGAGACGAGAAAGGGTGGAAGGAGAGAAGAAAGAGAGACATGAAGGGGTGGGAGATGAGAAAGGGTGGAAGGAAAGAAGGAAGGGAGACATGAAGGGGTGGGAGATGAGAAAGGGTGGAAGGAGAGAAGGAAGGGAGACATGAAGGGGTGGGAGACGAGAAAGGGTTGGGAGGAGAGAGGAGGGGAGAAAGGAAGGGATGGGAGACATGAAGGGGTGGGAGACGAGGAGGGATGGAAGGAGAGAGGGCAATAGATGTGAAGGATTATGAAGTAAGGAGGAATGGAAGGAGCGGAGAAATTGACAAAAAAAGAAGATAAGAGTGAAAAAAAGAAGAAGAAAAAAAGACGTTGAAAGGAAAGAAAGAGAGATGTGAGAAAAGGAATCAGTTGGAAAGAAAGAGTGGAAACCGAATGGAAGTGAGAGAAAAATAGAATACGGAAGGCTGGGGGGGGGGGGGGGGCAGAAGAGGGGGAATAAGAGGAAGGAAAAGGTAAGGAGAGCAGACGAAAACGCCAAGAGACGAGACAAGTAGAAGTAGAGATAAAGGAGAGGAGCAAGTAGGAGAGGAGGCGATCTCTCTCACTCTCTCTCTTTCTTTCTGTCTGTCTCTTTCTCCTTCTCCTCACACCCCTCTCTCTCTTTCTGTCTCTGTCTCTCTCTCTCTATTTGTCTGTCTCTCTCTCTCTATTTGTCTGTCTCTCTCTCTCTCTCTATCTGTCTGTCTCTTTCTCTCTCTCTCTCTATATATATATATATATATATATATATATATATATATATATATATATACACATACACATACACACACACACACACACACACACACACACACACACACACACACACACACACACACACACACACACACACACACACACACACACACACACACACACACACACACACACACACACACACACACACACACACACGCACACACACAACCCGACAAAGGGAGAGAGAATGTTATCGACAAAAGCAATACTGATTATAAAGTAACAAATCTAATCATTACCAAAAGCTTCACACGATACATGGCAAGAACATTGTTCATGATGATAACACCACTAATGACACGAATGATTATCATAATGACAATCACGCGCTGATATATCCACCAAAATTCTGCACTGCTCTTTGAAACAAACTGACAAAAGAAAGAGAGTGACCTCGGCTAACCCTGACAGCTGCAAATGTAACGGGGGCGGGCAGTTAATCAGTGCTAGGGCGCACAATAGGTCGCGAAGGCTGAATAGGAAGATAGATTCCTGCACTCCAAATCGGTAGCGAAACTCCGTGTAAGTCAGATCAGTATTTTGCATTTCTCTACAACTCCGGTATTTCTTCTCTGAGCGTTGTATGCGTCCGCTACGTGTATTTTGCAGGGGATGTTGGAGATATTTATTTTTTGATGTGAGGATTAAGGTTTTCAAGGGAATATCTGATGAAGTGTTTGGCTTGATGTGTGTCTGGCGCAGTTGAGCACTGGTAATAATGCATTGCGAATACAAACAGATAGCTAGGGTGCTGCAAATGTGATACTCTGGAATTTGAGCAACTTTAGCTCACTCCTTTTTACTCCCTTCCCCTCTCTCGACCTGTCGACCTGTTATGGTTTATGTATCCATCCACCTCTCTATCTATACATAGATTTATACGGCGTATACAGACACACACACACACACATATATATGTGTGTGTGTGTGTGTGTGTGTGTGTATGTGTATGCGTGTGTGTATATATATGTATATTGTGTATATATACATACATACATATATATATATATATATATATATATATATATATATATATATATATATATATATATATATATATATATATATATACACACACACACACACACACACACATATGTATATGTATATAATATTCACACACACACACATGTATATATATATCATCTAACGAAATGAACCACTGTGGCTCTCCATTTCATTCTGCATTATGGAGAGTAGTCAGGGGTCGGTTGGTAACAAAGTAGGGACCCCAAGGTTCTTTTTTCGTTCGCAGTTCCTATTAACTAGGCGCTTTACCTCTGCCGAATATTTCTAGTCGCACTGTATCGTTCTCGAACACCATCTAAAAGAGTGCATCTCTCTAGCCCTCCATGAAAGCCACTGTCCAACAGCTTCACCGTATCACTGGCACGAGGAACTAGTGAGCTATTAGCCTTGCTCGAAGACACCCCAGGATGCAGTTCAACGTCTTGCCCAGGACGATATATATATATATATATATATATATATATATATATATATATATATATATATATATATATGTATGTATGTATGTATGTATGTATACACACAC
>NC_091553.1:31765499-31770499 GCF_042767895.1 Penaeus vannamei
CATTTATATATTTATATATACATATATATACACATGTACATGTAACAAGTCACCACTTAAAATGATAACAATGATGATATGAATGATGTTGATGTCAATGATAATAATAGTAATAATAATAATAATAATAGTGAAAAGGGAAAAATCAAAGGAAAACAAAAACCGTGTAATAATAAGAAAACATCTAAAAAATGAAACGTTTTCCGTGTCGCTACAGTCGACAACCTTCTGCTTAAGTGACGTCACTCTGTTCACGCGTGAGCATCCTAGGGCGACACAACCCTTTTACTGATGTCCTGTATTGTCTCCTGCTAGTCTATAGCTTCAGACAGCCTATAACATCAGTCAGCTTATAGCATCAGACAGCTTATAGCATCAGTCAGCCTATAGCGTCAGTCAGCCTATAGCATCAGACAGCCTATAGCATCAGACAGCCTATAGCAGCAGACAGCCTATAGCATCAGTCAGCCTATAGCATCATCGGCCCTATAAATTCAAACACCTCATAGCATCAGACAGCCTATAGCATCAGACAGGCTATAGCATCAGACTGCCTATAGCAGCAGACAGCCTATAGCATCAGGATCCCTATAACATCAAACACCCCATAGCATCAGACAGCCTATAGCATCAGACAGCCTATAGCATCAGACAGCCTATAGCATCAGACAGCCTATAGCAGCAGTCAGCCTATAGCATCAGACAGCCTATAGCATCAGACAGCCTATAGCATCAGACAGCCTATAGCAGCAGACAGCCTATAGCATCAGTCAGCCTATAACATCAGGAGCCCTATAACATCAAACACCCTATAGCATCAGACAGCCTATAGCAGCAGTCAGCCTATAGCATCAGACAGCCTATAACATCAGGAGCCCTATAACATCAAACACCCTATAGCATCAGACAGCCTATAGCATCAGTCAGCCTATAACATCAGGAGCCCTATAACATCAAACACCCCATAGCATCAGGCAGCCTATAGCATCAGACAGCCTATAGCATCAGACAGCCTATAACATCAGACAGCCTATAACATCAGACAGCCTATAGCAGCAGACAGCCTATAGCAACAGACAGCCTATAGCATCAGACAGCCTATAGCATCAGGAACCCTTTAGCATCAGACAGCCTATAGCAGCAGACAGCCTATAGCATCAGTCAGCCTATAACATCAGGAGCCCTATAACATCAAACACCCCATAGCATCAGGCAGCCTATAGCATCAGACAGCCTATAGCATCAGATAGCCTATAGCATCAGACAGCCTATAGCATCAGACAGCCTATAGCATCAGACAGCCTATAGCATCAGACAGCCTATAGCATCAGACAGCCTATAGCATCAGACAGCCTATAGCATCAGACAGCCTATAGCATCAGACAGCTTATAGCATCAGACAGCCTATAGCATCAGACAGCCTATAGCATCAGTCAGCCTATAGCAACAGACAGCCTATAGCAGCAGACAGCCTATAGCATCAGACAGCCTATAGCAGCAGACAGTCTATAGCAGCAAACAGCCTATAGCATCAGTCAGCATATAGCATCAGACAGCCTATAGCAGCAGACAGCCTATAGCATCAGACAGCCTATAGCATCAGACAGCCTATAGCATCAGTCAGCCTATAGCATCAGACAGCCTATAGCATCAGACAGCCTATAGCATCAGGAGCCCTATAACATCAAACACCCCATAGCATCAGACAGCCTATAGCATCAGACAGCCTATAGCATCAGTCTGCCTATAGCATCAGTCAGCCTATAGCATCATCGGCCCTATAAATTCAAACACCCCATAGCATCAGACAGCCTATAGCATCAGACAGCCTATAGCATCAGACAGCCTATAACATCAGGAGCCCTATAACATCAAACACCCCATAGCATCAGGCAGCCTATAGCATCAGACAGCTTATAGCATCAGACAGCCTATAGCATCAGACAGCCTATAGCATCAGACAGCCTATAGCAGCAGACAGCCTATAGCAGCAGACAGCCTATAGCATCAGTCAGCCTATAGCAACAGACAGCCTATAGCAGCAGACAGCCTATAGCATCAGACAACCTATAGCAGCAGACAGCCTATAGCAGCAGACAGCCTATAGCATCAGTCAGCATATAGCATCAGTCAGCCTACAGCATCAGACAGCCTATAGCAGCAGACAGCCTATAGCATCAGTCAGCCTATAACATCAGGAGCCCTATAACATCAAACACCCCATAGCATCAGTCAGCCTATAGCAGCAGACAGCCTATAGCATCAGACAGCCTATAGCATCAGTCAGCCTATAGCATCAGACAGCCTATAGCATCAGACAGCCTATAGCATCAGACAGCCTATAGCATCAGACAGCCTATAGCATCAAACAGCCTATAGCATCAGGCAGCCTATAGCAGCAGACAGCCTATAGCCTCAGTCAGCCTATAACATCAGGAGCCCTATAACATCAAACACCCCATAGCATCAGACAGCCTATAGCATCAGACAGCCTATAGCATCAGACAGCCTATAGCCTCAGTCAGCCTGTAACATCAGGAGCCCTATAACATCAAACACCCCATAGCATCAGACAGCCTATAGCATCAGACAGCCTATAGCATCAGACAGCCTATAGCATCAGACAGCCTATAGCCTCAGTCAGCCTGTAACATCAGGAGCCCTATAACATCAAACACCCCATAGCATCAGACAGCCTATAGCATCAGACAGCCTATAGCATCAGACAGCCTATAGCATCAGACAGCCTATAGCCTCAGTCAGCCTGTAACATCAGGAGCCCTATAACATCAAACACCCCATAGCATCAGACAGCCTATAGCATCAGACAGCCTATAGCATCAGACAGCCTATAGCATCAGACAGCCTATAGCCTCAGTCAGCCTGTAACATCAGGAGCCCTATAACATCAAACACCCCATAGCATCAGACAGCCTATAGCATCAGACAGCCTATAGCCTCAGTCAGCCTGTAACATCAGGAGCCCTATAACATCAAACACCCCATAGCATCAGACAGCCTATAGCATCAGACAGCCTATAGCCTCAGTCAGCCTGTAACATCAGGAGCCCTATAACATCAAACACCCCATAGCATCAGACAGCCTATAGCATCAGACAGCCTATAGCCTCAGTCAGCCTGTAACATCAGGAGCCCTATAACATCAAACACCCCATAGCATCAGACAGCCTATAGCATCAGACAGCCTATAGCCTCAGTCAGCCTGTAACATCAGGAGCCCTATAACATCAAACACCCCATAGCATCAGACAGCCTATAGCATCAGACAGCCTATAGCCTCAGTCAGCCTGTAACATCAGGAGCCCTATAACATCAAACACCCCATAGCAGCCCAAGATTGCTGCATCCTGCCAGACCTTCCCTTGTCTGCTCACAAGGGAAGGCCACGTTTACAAACACCAAAGTAGGAAGAGATTAAATAATTACATCAACATTTGCTCTCACTACGTATTTCATTTTTATAATCATGGCAGTATTTACCTCGTTTCATTTCTCCTATGATGAATTTCTTTGAAAAAAAAGACAAAGCAAAATAATTTACGGTCTTTTATCAAGTTCAGCAACTCGCGAGGGTGTTTTAGTGAGTATATCAAATATGGCTTCAGAAATTTACATCAACAGCATTTGATCTTCAAAGGTAAAATGACTCGAGTCTTCTGTGCCTGAAGCTCCGCAGTTGCATGAACCTGTGGATGCGTTGTGGAAATTGCGTTCGCTATTTGCCAAAGTTAGTTCGGTAGCAAGGTGAGAATTTCCTTTTCAATCGGCCTTTTTTTCCTATCTTCCTGTTTAAACATTAACGAGCAAGTGCAAGAAAATGCTCCTTTATCATAGGATATGATGTAGATGTAACGAATATCAACCATACTTCTTATGGTATTTAGAGATTAAGATTCCGGCTTAAGGGTACTCATTGTGCTAACAAAGCAAACACATCGTGATTGCGTTCGATACGCTGTTGGGGAGTGAATTACGCTATAAAATAGAAGCAAAATGATTTGAAAAGTAGAAGCTGATTTACTTTATACGAAGGCCTTTACTCAAAAGTTCAAATAGCAGTTCGATAACAACAATATGATATATATACATTATATATATATATATATATATATATATATATATATATATATATATATATTTATATATATATATATATATATATATATATATATATATATATATATATGTACATGTATACATACATACATACATACATACATACATACATACATACATACATACATACACACACACACACACACACACACACACACACACACACACACACACACACACACACACACACACACACACACACACACACATATATACATATAGATATATATATATATATATATATTATATACATATATGCATACACACACACACACACACACACACACACACACACACACACATATATATATATATATATATATATATATATATATATATATATATATATATATATATATATATATATATATATATATATATATATATATATATATATGTATATATATATATATATATTTGTGTGTGTGTGTGTATAAACATGTATATAAAAATTGTATATATATATATATATATACATATATATATATATATATATATATATATATATATATATATATATATATATATACATATACTTACAATAACAACACAAAAACAGAGTAACAATAATAATAATAGTAATAATATCAATGATGTTAATGGGAATGAAGATGATAATGATGATGAAAATTATAAAAATAATAGATAATGATAAGAGTAACACTAAGGATGATAATAGCAACATTAATAATGATAATAGCAACATTAATAATGATAATAGTAATAATGATATTATTAATGATAATAAAGATGATAATAGGAAGGACCACCACCACCACCAACACAACAATAATCATATATGGAGATGGCGTAAGAATAATTAATTTCATTAGTATGACAATTAGATTATAAGTAAACAATTC
>NC_091553.1:31775499-31777999 GCF_042767895.1 Penaeus vannamei
TGCCACCGCTAGCTAGCCTAGTGCGTAAAAGGGAGCAGTTCTCCATAGGCTTTTGCTGTCAATGCACAGCCTCTCCGTCATTGAGACCTTCAGGGCCTTCTCGTGGCCTCCCATGAAAACTGGGTACCTTGCGGTCCCAGGCTAAACTGTGGGGGATCTCGAAACAGCAGGAGGCCCTGGAGGTACAGGGTCATGGCTCACCGGCATGTAGACACGCCCTGGCCCTGTACCAACTCCTGCCCCTAGGGCCTGGAGTTAATGGGAGGCTCGGGGGGGTGGGCCTTGCCAGTCGTCTTCCCCTTGATAAAACTCGTCGGCAGTGTTTTGTATAAGTGGAAAAGCTGGGTGAAGGGGAAATGCTCCTCTCACCGAGTAAGAGAGGCGGGCTGTGAGCCCTGTTGTGAAGGCGACTGCTAGGATGCAGGATGGGAATGGAAACTACTCGTCCTGTCTGCATTATGGCAACCGCAAGCCCAAAGTGAAACTTACAGGGGAAAGCCTAAAGGAATCCCACAGGTGGATGAAGGGTTCTGTAGGCTGCGACCCCTTTTATATGGAACAGCATCGGCGTGGGCGGCAGAGGTGTCGTCCACCTGGAGTGACTGCTCAAAGCTAAAAATTATACAGGAAGTCAGGGTGTTGGCTTGGATCATCCATTCTTTCGTCAGGATGATCGGTTGCCTCTGCTGTAAAGGGAACTAAGGAGGCTGAGAGTTGAGGTGGCTGCTCTCTTGGAGCTGAGAAGATCTGGCAGTGGCGCGATCAGTGTAGGTGGCTACACCTATTACTGGGCGGGCAACAGTGATGGTCACCATCTCCAGGGAGTAGCCATAGCCATTTCCAGCACACTCTAGCCCTCGGTAGTAGAGGTCACTCCAATTGATGAGAATGTAATGGTAATGAGCCTGAAGCTGGCATTTGGCTTCATGTCTCTTGTGTATACTCCTACCGATGTTTGTAAACTCGACGTGAAAGAGATGTTCTGTGCCAAACTAGCATCTGTGTCAGACAGTTGTCCCCAACAGAGATATTTGTATTGTTCTGGGTGACTTCAATGTGGTATCTGGCTGTGGTATAGGATTGTGGTGAACCCATGGTGTGGGGGTTGCATGCTGTCCTGGCTGCCATCTGGTAGTCTGGTATCATTCCCCCTGACCTGTTGAGGGGTGTGGTCCTCCCTCTCTGGGAGGGGAATGGGGACCAATGGGACTGCAGTAACCACCAAGGCATCACACTGCTCAGTATACCAGGCAAGGTTCTCGCCCACATCCTTCTGGGACATATCAGAAGCCGGGGCAAACTGGACTCACTCCTGGTAAGTCCACAATAGACAGTATCCTTGCACTTCGAGTCAGTGTAGAGCACCGTCATGAGTTCATGTGTGGGCTGCTTGCAACATACTTCGACCTCAATAAGATGTTCTATATAGTGCATCAGGAATCACTCTGTGGGATCGTGAGACTGAGAGAAATTCCAACTAGGATTATTGGACTAATATCGTCTGTATACTTGCTGTAAAGTGTGTTGGAGGCCTGTCAAGTTTCTTTCCTTGCATGGATTAGATATTGCGCAGAGTTTCTGTTCAAACTCATTGTGGAGCAACTCTGGACAATATAAAGGTTACCGACCTTGACTTTCTGATGATGTTGCTACTCTATCTGACTCTTGGAAACCTTAGTAGTGGCTCTAGTAATAAAGTGAAGTCCTTGGGTCTAGAGGTTTCCTGGACCAAGACCAAGATCCAGGACTTTGGGGACGGTATTGGCTTGCGGCGAGGACAATGAAGTCACAGAGAGCTTTACATACCTTGGTATTGTAGTTCATAACTCTGGGCTGTCAGACCAGGAAGTCAGCAGACGGATTGTCCTGGCAGCAGGGGTCATGAACTCTTTTGACAAGAGTATTTGAAAATGCAGGTACCTGTGCAGAAGGACCAACTACGCGTCTTCAAGGCCATGATAATGCTAGTTTTGATATACAGAAGTGAAACCTGGACATTGCCTTGTGCCTTGGAGTCTCGTATTGATGCGTTTTGTAATAGATCCTTGAGCCGGATCATGGGGTACTTTTGGCGGGACCATGTGTCAAACCAACGGTTGCACCATGAGACTGGCACAGGACCTATTACCTCTACAATCCGTGATCGCCAACTCAAGCTACACGGCCACCACACATATATATGTATATATATGTACACACACATACACACACACACACACACACACACACACACACACACACACACACACACACACACACACACACACACACACACACACACACATATATATATACATATATATATATATATATATATATATATATATATATATATATATATATATATATATACATACACACACACACACACACACACACACACACACATGTATATATATATATATATATCATATATATATATATATATATATATATATATATATATATGTACACACACACACACACACACACACACACACACACACACACACACACACAC
>NC_091553.1:31792999-31795499 GCF_042767895.1 Penaeus vannamei
ATTCGTCCGTCCGATCTATTTGCCTGTCCTTCCATCTACCTGTCCATCTATTTGTCGTCCGTCCGTCCATCCGTCTAGTCTGCATGTGTCTTTGTCTTCCTCTTTGTTTTTCTTATTTTCTTCACAACAAAGGTCTTCTCTCTCTTCTTATCGGCGTTCTGAGCCCGCGCTCCCTCGTCTTTGTAAGCCTCGCCATTTCACCCTCTACGCTTACCATTTCGTTATCCCTGTCTGCCTCTTTGCCCGGACCTCGGACTCATTATCTCTCTTCGCGATTGCACATTTTCTCTAATTTATGTCTTCTTAATGTATCTTGCTCTCTCGGTTGGGTTCTCGCAGACTTAGACACTGCAAGGTATTTTCTCTCTCTCTCTCTCTTACTCTGTCTCCCTTTCTCTCTTTCTTCCATTTTGTGTCCTTCCTCTCGGGTCATTACTTATTTCCATTAGGGTTGTTTTGCTTCCCTTACTCTGTGCGTGTGTGTGTGTGTGTGTGTAACCGTGTACGTGCGTGCGTGTGTTTGTGTGTATTTATGTTTTTTTTTCTTTCACTCTGTTTAAAACATGCTGTAACTATCCAGGCATATACACATATATGTACATTGTGTTACATATGTCAGTATCTATTTATAATCCTCCTTTTCCCCACTTCTCTCTCTCTCTTTATCTATTTATGTATTATCGTATGTGTCTTCGTCTGTCTAACTACCTATCTATTAATCTATCTATTCTATAAATTTACCTATCTACCTAGCTATTTATCTATCTACCTATCCATATACCAATCCATCTCTTTATCTATCTAACCCTCTCTCTTATTCTCTCCTCTCCGCCATTCTTTCTCATCCTTGTCCTCTCCAAAGATTCTAGTCGGGCCTTTATGCAAATGGCGAGGGAATTTGGCTCACTTACACACATTTTAATATCTTCTCCAATGAACATTATTGGGATTCTTTTATTTCTTGGCTGCGGCAGCCGCTTTTCAGAAAGACAAAATGAATTACCTAGTTAGTACATTATCGTGGTAGATATAGTGTTTTTCTCGTTTTATTCTCTTAGTTTTTTTCATCTTCATTCTCTTTTTCTTTTCTTTCTTCTTCTTCTTCTCCTTCTCTTTCTCCTTCTACTTCTGTTTCTGCTTCTGCTTCTCTCTTTCTCCTTCTCTTTGTCTTTCTCCTTCGCCTTCTTCTTCTTCTTCATCTTCTCCTTCTCCTCCTCCTTCTTCTTCTTCGTCTTCATCTTTATCTTCATCAATTTTCTTCGTCTTCTCGCTTTCGTCTCATTTTCTTCCTGACACTTAAAATGCAAAAGTGTGAGTCATGAGCGTGTGTTTCTTTGAGTGCGTGTATGTGTGGTATCTGAGTGTTCGTATTTATGTGTTGAGCTTATTTATTTGTGTGATTACTATTGGGTGCATTTTTTTTGTCTTTGGTAGCGAATGTATGAAGAAAATATGACTAAAGATTATTCCTACTTCTGGAATACCGGAAATTTTGGGTTAGCAAAATTATATATATAAAAAAAGAATTAATAGGCATGTTGTTGAAAAGCCGTTTTATTCACAAGTGGCCTACATTTTATCTCGTGCGAGTAATTTGCATGTCTTAAATTCTCTGGAAGCACTTTCCATGCATAATTAATTAAAAGAAATTATTGGGGATGATTTTTCAACTCCGATTTTTCTTTTTCCTTTTAAAGACTTTCATATTACAAAATATCGGACATATGTGATATTTAATAAATGACTACTAACGTATTTACTGTATCTTATCTTCTATATCTGTCTCTTTTTCTCTCCCCCTTTGACACTATCTAAGTCATATATAACTGATTATAAGCACAATGGTTAGCCATTTTTTAAAATCTTTTCTTTTCTTATAACGACATTCTATTTCACAGTAATGGAAATAATAACATAAAATTAAAAATGAAACTCAACGAAAAGTTTTCTGCCAGGTGTCATATCCTGTACATGATGGTGAGGCGAGCCACATCTCGATAATACTATAAGGTCCTGCAACTTTTATGCGTGGCCCAGTTCTATATCATGCCTCTGTTTCTTGGCAATGTCTATCATAAGGTCAGCAAGGACACAGACATGTCACTGCAGCCCCTCTCCACGTTACCGGAGACTTCCAACATGGATCAAACCTGTGATTTGTTCTTTTAGCCCTAGTATGAAATCATTTACCAAGTGAAAAAGGAGGCATCTCTATCATAACCTGGGTTAAGCAAAGATTGATTCATTTGTTTCATCTTTTTCTGGAATTTAAAGGAATACATGTACATAGCCATACCAAAAAAGAAAAGAAAAACCCTCAATGTGTCAATTATATACCGTTAACAATATTTAGATTCTGTCTTTTTTCTATACCAATACTCAATAATAAAGCTTATTGTGTACACCTTCGAAGGGCAGATTCTGGGCCAAGGATTGGTCCTCTTGCTGATTCCTCTTGGTCGCCTTCCCCTACCTCTTCTTTTTGAGCTGTCAGACTGTT
>NC_091553.1:31825499-31830499 GCF_042767895.1 Penaeus vannamei
GCTCTCTCAATAATCGTCAACCATCGACTAAATCCTAAACAAGTAATTTGATATTCTCTGACAAGATCCCATGTCTGGCTCAGATTCCTATAGTTCGGCATTTTCGTCCTCTTCCTTTCTGTTTCATATTCTTCTTATTTTTGTTCCATATTCTACTTATTCCTATTCTTAGGTTCTTTGACTTATTCCTCTCACTTCCCTGAAACGCTACTTATTCCTTTTATCTGTCTTCTCCTTCCCCCTCGTTTTTTTCTGTCTTCTTCCCCCTCCTGTTCTTCTGCCATTTTTTCATCCTTCCTCTTTCATTCTCTCCTTCTTCTTTTGTCTTCTCCTCCTCCCCCCCCTCATCTTCCTCCTTCTCCAGTTTATTTTTCTTCTTATTCCAACTTTACTTGTTGTCTTTTTCCTACTTTTTTCTATTTCTCTCTTCTCGTTTCTATTTTTCTTCCATTCCTTCTTTCTCTTTCTCTTCCTCCTCATCCCCTTCTTATTCTTCCTCCTCATTTTCCCTCTCTTCCTCCACCACAGTCTCATTCTTTTCCTCTTCTTTCTTCCCCTTATTCTCTTCTATCTTTTATTCTTTCTTTGCTTACCCGCTTTTTTTCCTCACTCCTCCACCTCTTTCTCTTTTTCCTCCTCCTTCTTCTTCTTCTACTCGACTTTTTCTTATTTTCCTCTCCAGCCATTATCTCGTCCTCCTTATTTCCCTCTCCCTTTTCTTCTCCAGTTCTTCCCTCTCTTCTTTTCGTCCTCTTCTTCTTTCTCCTCCACCTTTCTTTTTCTTCTACTTTCTCCTTCCCCATTCCCTTTCCCTTTCTCCTATATCCTCTCCCACTCTTTCTTCCTCCAATTTCTGTTCTTCCTTCTCCAATCCAATCGATTTCCTTGAAGAAACTTCCCTGAGGCAATTATCCCCTCCTTTTCCTGCCCCCTTCCTTCTCCTCTTCCTTTTCGCATTTTCCCTGCCTTTTTCGTATTGTTTCTTTTTCTTCTTTGCCCTTTTTTCTTCCTTATCTTCATTCTCTTCACCTTTTTAAAAATTTTCTTTTCTTTTGTTTTTTCTTTTTATTCCTTCTCCTTCTCCTCCTCTTCCGCTTCTCTTTCATCGTCTTTTGCACCTTCCCATTTTTATTATTAATCTTTTCGTCATCCTTTTCCTTTTTTTCTTCTTTCTCCATCATCACCCGATTGGATTCCACACTTCCTGAGATTCTCATCACCACTTCCTTCGCCGTGTGACGATCCTCTTTCTCCTTCCCCTTTTGTACTTCAGCGGATTTCTTTGATCTTTCCCTTTCCCCCTGAAAGCACTTTTATTCCCTTTGGCGCCTCTGTCTGCCTGCGTCTGCCTGCGTCTGCCTGCGTCTGCCTCTATCTGCCTGCGTCTGCCTGCTGCCACCCCGGGTTCCCCGCAGCACGCTCGGCGCTCCACGTCGCGGCTTAAATAAGATTATGGACTGAGGCTTCTGGAGTGGATCTGAGTTCATAATAAAAAAGGCCTTTTTCCCAAAGAACTTGAAAATTGTCTTCGATATTGAATTTTGAAGCCAATATTCATGGCTGGGACTTTGTATTTTGGGTGACTGAAGTCTTATGTCGACATGTCTGTGTTAGGATTAAATGCAATAATAAAAAGGAGAAACGATAAACTAACAATAATAGTTAAACACACAACAATTATGAAACAGACAGTAATGATGATAGCGAAAACGATAACATTTCACAATTATTTCCCTTTACAATAATTTTCTCTGAGGTTACAATGACATGTCACTTCACTCTAATCTAGTTTATGCTTATATGTGATAACGTGGGTTAGTGTCTACTGCATAACATACAAGCAATTAAACAAATTTGATATCAGCTGTAGATTCTATACAGATAAAGCTGTTCTATACAGACATTATCAACTGTTTTCATACTTAGAGTAGAAACTTTTAAATACAAATTATAACAACAAAAATGCAGCTGATGATGATAATGATAAAGTGATAATGAGAATGATTATTATTATGATAATAAAAATAGCAATGATGAAGATAATAAGGATGCTAATGATGGTGATGCTAATGATGATAATGCTGTTGATAATAACAATAGCAGTGATGATAATAATAACAGTAATGATAACAATAATGATAAAAAATAATGATAATACTAATAATGATAAACAATAACTTGGAAATAAAAATAATAACAATAATAATAATGGCAAAGATAGTAATGATAATAATAATAATACTTATGATAAGATTAATGATAATAGTTAGGATAATAATATGGATAATGAATAGGACAATACTAATAATAACAACCGCAACAACAATAATAATAATAATAATTAAAAAAATACCAATAATAGTAATTATAGTAATGCTAATACTAACGATAATGATAATGATAATAACAATGATAATTATAACATTAATAATTGTGAAAATGATAGTAATAATAACAACAACGATGAGAATGATAATGACAATAATAATGAAAAATGATAATGTTAAAAATCTTAGCAATAATCATAATGATGATAACAATACCAACAACGGTAAAAATAGTGATAATGGTAACAGGAAACCAATAAGCACAGCAATAATGATACTGATAAGAATAATATAATATAGTAATGATAATAAAGATAATGATGATGATTGCCAGTGACATGCATGATTATGACAAAAGCAAAGAATATCAATGTTGATGATATCCATGATCTGTTTGTGGATGATATTATCCGTTTGCTGCCAAATTTTTTTTATTTATCTAATTTATACGAATTCACTTTTTGTTGAATTACTAAGTGAAACGCGGCGGGAATACACCGTAGAGTTTATCAACAAATAACTGGTTTTGTAGTAAATAATTGTAACGTTCAGAACAAAGTCCATGGGAGTATGTTGTTATTTGTTGGTCTGTTGCTATCAGTTGTGGAAGCTATCATTTGTCATCACTTAAGGAATCTACTTTTCCAAAGGACGAAAGTTATATGAAAATAGTAAATTAATATTCGGGTGGTATAAATGTGTATTTTTTTTGAGTCATAATCCTATTTGATAAGATGTATGATTGCATATTCTTATGAATAAATGCATGATGCAGTTGTTTGTAATTCCTTTTGTCATGATCCATATTTCAGTATGAAAAGTAAATGAAGCATTATTAGTATTTGATAGTATTTTTACTGATGAAAGACTAAGTCGCATGCTTTATCTTTTCATTCTTTTTTGACAAATTGAACACGTCACTTCACCAACTCTACTGACATTTAATCAATTTAATCTTCCTTAAACTTATCATTATTACCATGATTACTATTATTATCATTATTATCATCATTATTATCACTATTACCATAATTTTCAAATTTATGCTTATCATAATAATTATTATTGTTGCTATTCATTGTTATAATTATCGTTTTTATTTTGATTATTATTATTATTAATATTGTTATTACCATTATTATTATCATAATTGTTATTACTATTATTATTATCACTATTGTATTCACTATTGTTATTATTGTCATTATTGTCGTTATCTTTATCATTATCATCGTTATCGTTATTGTTTTTATCATTATTAATGTTTTTATTAGCACTACTGTTAGCATTATTATCATCATTATTATCAATATTATCATTATCATTGTTATTGTCTGTGTCATTATTTTCATTACTTCTATTATTATTATTATTGTTATTGTTTTTATTATCATTATTAATATTAATCATTATTATAATTATTATTATTGTTATTATTCTCATTCTCATTATTCTTATCGTTATCATTATTATTGTTATCATTACAATTATTATTTTTATTATTTTTATTATCATTATTATTATTATTATATTATCATCAATAATGATATTCATTATCATTGTTATCATTATGATCATGATAATCATTGTTATTGTTATTATTATTATTATTTTTATTATTATTATTATTGTTATTATTATCATTATTATCATTATAATTATTACTATCATTATTGTTATCATTATTATAATGATCATGATCATGATCATTATTACCATTGTCATAATCATTATCATTACCATTATTATTATTATTATTACTATTATTATCATTATTATTATTATCATTTTTACTGTTATTATCTTTATCACCATTACCATTATCATTATTATTTTGACTGTTTTTATGGTCATAATTATTATCATCACCATCATTATCATTATTATCATTACTATTTTCGTTATTATTATTGTCATTACTATTACTATTATTATTATCCGTATTATTATTATCATTATTATTATCATTATTGTTATTATTATTATTATTATTATTATTAATATTATTATTATCATCATTATTATTATTATTATTATTATTATTATTATTATCATCATTATTTTAATTGTTATTACTATTATTATTATTATTATTATTATTATTATTATTATTATTTTCGTCATCATGATCATTATGTTTATCACTGTTATTGTTATTGTTATTATTATTATAATCATCATCATCATCATCTTCATTATCAACATCATCATCATTATCATTATTATTATCATTACTATCATAATAATAATAATAATGATAATAATAATAATAATAATAATAATAATAATTATCATTATTATAATCATTATTATTATTATTACTATCATTATTATTATTATAATCATTATCATTATCATCATTATTATTATTATCATTATTATTATTACTATAATTATCATTATTATCATTGTTACTATCATTTCATTGTTATTAGCATGCCAATTATTACTGTTATTTTAGTATGTCTGTTTTAGTATCATCATTATTATTATTTTATGATTATTATCTTTATTATTATTGTTAGAATTGTTATTTTTTCTACTCATAATAAATATCATTATTATCATCATCACTATAATTTTTCAACATTATCATAGTTGTGATAATATTTTTCTTCTTTTTATTATTATTATTATTACTATTTTCATTATCACATTATCATTAGCATCATT